>NC_138733.1:17540064-17557564 GCF_965113295.1 Leuciscus leuciscus | reverse complement strand
AAATATACCTTTCAAAAATAGGAAATTAATGTCCTTTTAGAGGAGATGTCATTTTTCACAGATTTAAAGGATTTCTTTCATTTATTTTTTGTTCATTCATTTAATTTTGATTAAAATGATTAGATTAAATTATTTCAATTTTTTTGTTTTGTTTTCTGACCTTTTTAATTATTTAATTTATACATTAATTTAACACACAAAAAAAAAGTAATAAAGTGTTCAATAAAGTACAATCAAAACCTTAAATTATAATCACATTGCATTTGAATAAAGTTAAAGGTGTAATCTGCCGGTTGTCCTGCAGGTGTCCTCATAAATCTCATAAGTCTTCTTACGATGCACTTGGGAATGTACGATTACTCCCGAGCACTCGTAGATCTACGAAGATTTTCAAGTGCTACTTAAGCTACGATGCTTTTGGGAAACAGACCATAATATTAAGATCAGTTGTACGATCGTTTTTACGATCAACTTAGGCTTACGATGCTTTTGGGAAACGCAGCCCTGAATGATAAGTAAATGAAAATTAATAAAGTAAACCCAAAATAATTGGGTGACACAAAATAAGATATTTTAAAGAATGTTGGTAACCTTACAGTTGAGGTAAGCCATTGACTTCCATAGTATTTTTTTTCTTTTTACTATGGAAGTCAATAGCTACCGTCAACTGTCTGATTGCCAACATTCTTTAAAATATCTTCTTATGTGTTCAAGAGAAGAAAGAAACTCATATTTGGAACAACTTGAGGGGTGAGTAAGTGATGATACAATTTTCATTTTTAGGTGAACTATCCCTTTAAGTCAGCCAAGGAGCCAAAAGCTTGCATTTTATAAATGTGCTGACAACAATGCTAGAAAACAAGACGTGTGCCTCAAGTCAACAAACAGTAAGAAAGGTCTAAAATTAGCCCTCCCTGGCACTTTGTTCGTAAGGTGGGAAGGAACGCAGTACATTCCTGATGACAAATTAAATCACAGCCAAAGCTGTAGAGCTTGTTTTAAGACTAATGATACACAAAGTCTTCAGTGTGTTGTTTGGCCGGCAGCAACTCCATCATTCCCACGCAGAGCTGCATAAATGACGCTCAGCAGACAGATCCATGAGCCCAGCACCCTCCGCTTTACCTGCAGGCACACTGAGCTCAGCCAGGACATATTGGATAGGCCTTGAAAAAATTCTGAGGAGGAACTCATTATATAGGAAAACATTGCTGATGTCTACATACGGAGCAACGACACATCATCTTTTGTCTGTTCAAAGGGTTTTAAAGCAAATCTGGTAACCTTTAAATGTCTATGTAGTCCCACTGCAAAAAACCCCCAAAGCTGCTAAAAGTGACTGAGTCAACAATCGGATGCGTCCGGCTGCCTGTCTCCACGTTGCAGTCTTAATTGGATTGTTTGGGAGATTCATGGAGGAGATTTCTAGGACAGGGAAGTTTGAGGTGGCGATAATGGATAACGAGAGGAGAAAAACATCTACAGATGCTGATGTGTATGTGCATTCAGATCTAGCAGTTTTCTGGGTAAAAAAAAAACTAAAACACATTCTCTACCTTGACACATCTTATAAAATATCGACCTGCCTTGCGGTGCACCTGATCTAGAGCTCTGCTGTCCGCATTGTTTTATATTTCATCAGTACCCAGCAGGGCATCCATATATCCAGTTGGATGGTACACTTTTTGCCCTTTCACGGAAACCAGCTTGGCACTCACTTGCACCTATCAATATTAATCACTGATCCATGGCAGATCCAATCCCCTCGAAATCAAATAATGCTGAGCCGACCCCTCATACTCGTAGACTAAACTTGCAGGCCTGGTCAGTGGTGCATTACAAATCTTGAGAGCCCCTCCCACAAAAAGTGATGTCATGAACAAGTGTAGGTGAAATAGAACCCCGCATGGTTATTTTGGGCAGTTTCAAACCTTTTATATTATATTTAAAAGCATAAAATGCTCATTAATGTAATCCATTTTACAGTATTTGTGCATTATTTTCCAAACTGTAATTTAATCCTTTGTGCTTTCTTGTTATATTTAAAAAGAATATTGTACCAAAACATTGTCACTGTATCTACATTTTCTCTATATTTGTTGAGAAGTAGTTAAGAGTATGGGTGAGGTTAGGAACTTAAAAAAAAAAAAAGTATAATAGTAAAATGGACACTACCAATCAAAAATTTGGGGTCGATAACAAAAAATAAATAAAAATAATAATATTGATGGATATTGTGAAATATTATTACAATTTAAAATACCTGTTTTCTATTTGAATATATTTAAAAATGTAATTTATTCCTGTGATGACAAAGCTGAATTTTCATCATCATTACTCCAGTCTTCAGTGTCACATGATCCTTCAGAAATCATTATAATATGCTGATTTGCTGCTCAAGAAACATTTCTTATTTTAATCAATGTTAAAAACAGCTGTGCTGCTTAATATTTTTGTGGAAAACAATAATTTTTTCTCTAGATATTTCGATAAATAGAATTTAAAAAGAGCAAAACCTTTTTTAAACAAAAAACTTTTATAACATTAAAAATCTCGTTATTGTCACTTGATCAATTTAATGTCTCTTGCTGAATAAAATATGAACGCGTTTTTTTAAACACACGTTTCAACTATACAAATATATTTAATAATATAAACATAAGATCTGTTATATTTCCAAATACTTATGTTTAAGATGCAAACATGCAAAAATATTGTATAAACACAGATGTTTTATGAGATCAGGCTGCTCCATCACTTTCCAGCCTCTACTGTCCTATAAATAAAAGCCACAAAAGGCCCCCAAAATAAGCCTGAGAAAACATATGCTGCATTTATGCAGTGTAAATGATACCATAATTACATAATACATATAACACATGCAATACTGATAAAACAATGCTGTTAGGGGTTGTTCCATATGCATGCACTTTTTTGCCCTGCTTAGCCCTTACATGCACCTATCAATATTAATCTCTGATCCACAGCAGCTCCAATCCCCCCGACACGACCCCTCATGCCCACAGACTAAACGCGCAAGACCCAGGGTCACGTTCCGTCATCCGTAGCCGTCCACGGGCCCTAAAGACCAGACCGAATATCAGATAAAACACTGTGACTGTTTCAGATGGCTAGCAAGTCCCTCGAGTTCTCCTGTTGTCAACGTGAGTGGATTACTCGTCGTGTCTGCTTGAAAGCAAGTTCTGCTCGAACAGTAATCCGAGGTTAAGACGGTTACACCAATAAAATTCTTACATGCTTACTCTGCATGCGGAGAAGTTAGGCCCGGGAAGAAACACAAGAGAACGGCTCTTCCGAGAGAAAACCAGACAAGACTTAGTTCAGCCTGATGATCACAGAAAAGTCCTGAGCATAGATGATTCCTCTGAAAGGCAGTCGGCAGAAGTCTATCACGCTTCTACTCGCCGTGCATGATGATTTTACAAAAGAGGAGAAAGTGCAGCATCTGTTAAAGGTGCCACTATCGGTGCTTCCATTTAGCCATTTATTTTGTGTTATAAATGGCAATCATCTCTAAATGTCACCCCCTAAAGCTACTGAGCGTTTCAGCAAGACTTTATGGCTTAATTGATTTTTTTGATAGTAGCACCCTATCCTTTCTCACTCTTTGCTAGCTCATCAAAAATGTATTACATTTCTATATAGCACCAATTACCTGCCATTGATTTATTTGCTGCGATTTCTAGTCCAGAGCTTTCCTTTGCATGTTAATAAACATGGATTGGTCCATAAAGAATATTAAAGCGCTCAAGAAAACCTCATTAAGATCAGAATAAAACAGCTATTGGAAAATTGATAATGACAACTGACGGCAACATTTATGAAAGAAAAAAAACCCATGATAAATCACTGTCAATATATGTGTCAAAAATACAGTAAAAACCGTATAATATTGTGGAATATTATTACAATTTTAAATAAATGTTTTCTATTTGAATATATTTTCAAATGTAATTTATTCCTGTGATGCAAAATTGAATTTTCAGCATCATCACTCCAGTCTTCAGTGTAACATGATCATTCAGAAATCATTCTAATATGCTGATTTTTCTGCTCAAGAAAAAATTCTTCTTATTATCGATTATCGTTGTGCTGCTTCATATTTATGTGACATTTTTTCAGGATTATTTAATGAATAGAAAGTCCAAAAGAACAGCATTTATTTGAAATAGAGATCTTTCATAACAATATAAAAGTCTTCACTGTCAAAATTACATTTCTATATAGCAATTATAATAAATGTTCTTTATTGGCATCTATGGTTCCATGAAGAACAGTTAAAATCCATGGAACCTTTCCATTCCACAAAAGATTCCTTAACTAACAGAAAATGGTTCTTTAAGAACCGTTCACTCATACCCCTTTTCCACCAAAAAAGAACTGGTTCAGAACTGGTGCTGGTTCAAAGTTGGTTCAACTTGCGAACCTTCTCAGAACCTGTTTGTTTTTCCACTGACTAGAGAGCCCAGCGTCGTTACGTCACTGTGTACGTTGCCATAGGCTACGTCTTAGCTTGCCTAGACACGGTTGCGCCAAATTGAAGCATAACAATTACAATGGCGAACTACATCGTCTTTCTGCAAATGTTTCTCCTGGCTTTGCGATCCTATATTGGGGTCAGAAGAAGATGTTTAGAACACATTTGTTCTGCTCGTCTGGATTACTATAGACGGAGGTTACGTTTGAGAAGTAGTTCGACAATAACCCCGCCCCCAGCCCCCGACGTTAAGCATGACGTGGTAAAAGAACGGTTCTAGTCCAGCAAAGTGTTGGTGCCGCTTTGGAACCAATTTTCCTGGCCGAGAACTGGTTCTTTGGCTGTCGAAACACAAAGAACTGGTTCATGAGTAGGCACCGGCTCCGAACCGGCACCAGCACTGCCTTGAGGGGGGTATGAAAGGTTCTTTGGAGAACCCAGAATGGTTCTTCTAGGCACTGCTGCGAAAACCTCCTACTGGAACCTTTAATTTTAAGAGTGTACCAGCTATTGATTTATTTGCTGGGATTTCTTCTATAGTCCTGAGCTTCCCTTTGCATGTTAATGAACATGGATTGGTACATCAAGTATTTTAGGCGCTCAAAAAACCTCATCAAAACCGCTATTGGAAAATTGATAATGACAACTGACAACAACATTTATGAAGTAAAAAAACATGATAAAACACTGTCGATATATCCCATCAGAGCATTTCAAGGTTCTGTTGATGTCATTCTTATGGAAGGCCGAGTTTATTTGTACTCGTAATCTGAGGCACGGACACGGCAAGATCCTGATAAGATTTCCGCTCCAAAATGAATCTCTACGGTGAAAGATCAGGCGAGTGACAGAAAAGGATTTGACAAGCACAACCTGACAAGTGACAATGCCGGCGAGGCACCGCAAGGCCACCGAGTCCACTATCTGCGTCGAAATCTTATTAGGGCGACCCACCCGCCTCCGCACGAGCCCCTGCACTTTACCCTCTTCCCGCTGTCTTTTTTAGCTCACGGATAGTAACATGCATCAGCAGCGTACTTAGACTCTCTCACACACACATACTGTACACGTGAATGCACACGCACAGCAGGACAGGGTGAGATGGAGTGAGAACCCTGCAGCTCAGATGGCATACTGTACCTTGGAAAGCGTTGATGGTGGTAGTGGTGGGTGGGGGGGTTGTGGTGAGAACATCTAGATGGAGAAAATGAAAACACACATAAGAGGTATTAAATGAAGGAGAGAAGTCACAAAAGCATTCATGGAAAGACTGCATGTTAGTATGATAGTGATATCTGAAAGAAAGAGAAACATCTCTTTACACATGGGATTGACAACGTTTTTGGTCATTAAATCTCAATGGGATACTACCAGAACACATTTAATAGACACAAATCTTTACTTAAAGGCCCCCCCCTTTTTTTTTTTTTTTGCTTTTATATGAATATGTTAGCCTTAAGGTTATGAATAAGCTGGTGTGTTCCAAAACAATGACAAAATTCGCATTTAGGAGAAACGTACAGGATCTAACGGGATAAAAATTTCTGCTACAATGGATCACCGATTTTTATGACATCACCGCGGACTTCAGCTTCTCATCACATCTTCTGTCCAATCAAATGCTCTCTAGAATCTAACGTATCATCAGCGCTCGGATTCGCTTCCATGGTACTGTCAAGTGCGACTTGCAGTCTGTGAGGTAAACTAAACGCTATTGGTTATTTGAAAAGGGGGAGGAACCATTCAATATGTCCCGCCTTAGCTTCCTGTTTCAGTGGAAATGACGTCAATGCATCAAACAAAGCTGCGCATTCCAAGGCACTTCAATTGGCCTTTAATCTGTATTTTTGTCTTGTTTTCCATCTATGTAAACTGTAGTCTACATAAAACAGATCAATATCTGTCATTTTGATTGAATGATTTGTACATCATTTATCAGGTCTTTCGATCGGCTCAATTTAATGAACAATATCCTGTTTCTCTTTCTAAATCCTAGCAGGAGCAATTAAAAAATGTATTGTCTCCCATTTTCCTCACTTCTAAGCCTTATTAGCATCCTTTGGCTGTGGGAATGTTTCTAAAGTAGAGAAATGCAATAGAGAGCAACAGTGCTTGCCCACTTATTAAGCCATCTTAGTTCCGGAAATACATTTTTTTCCATTCATTTTTTTTTTTTCCCCCATGGGGATTTCTTTTTAAAAATCTTCATCACAGAGTTCAAAGACGTGAACCAAACCAACCAGTTTCAAGATGAATCACAACATTATAAACTTGAAGCTAATTTTGAAACAAAAATGTATTTGAAAATGGAAAGGCATAAGATTGTGTACTTAATGGCTTTAATTAGGGAATGAACTACAATCCAATTAAGCATTATGAAATATGAATGATGTAATTTAATTAAAAATGAATTATATAGATATATAATGTACAGTATATACACACTACCATTCAAATGTTTGGGGTCAGTAAGTGTTTTTAATGTTTTTGAAGAATCTTATGCTAAACAAGGCTGCATTTATTTGATCAAAAATACACTAAAAGCAGTAATACTGTGACATATTATTACAATTTAAAATATCACTTTCTATTAAAACATTTTTCTTTTTTAAATGTAATTTATTCCTGTGATGGCAAAGCTGAATTTTCAGCATCATTACTCCAGTCTTCAGTGTCACATGTGATCAATCTATAGCATCATTGCAGAATTATTAATTCCTTAAAAAAAAATCTTACTGACACAACAATTTTGAAAAGCAGTGTATATGTTTATATGTTATAAAAATAAATTCCCCAATAGAGAAAATGGACAGGATTTGTACTTTTTGAACCCAGTCAAAATAACAAAATGTCTTTAAAATTTGGTAAATGATGGAACATGTTTAGGTAGTGCAACTACTGATGCATGTTTTCCGTTTTGCACACTTGAAATTTATTGAAATAACGGTGATACTATATCCAAAGAGTATAACATCACATGGCTGCAAGGTGTAAATGCAGACCACTAAATAATATCCAAATACTATCCGGATGTAAAGGGGATAAGAGAGACAATAGCTCATAAATGTCCTTGATTGAAACGGAAATGGCCTGTCATTTTGATTTGATATGAAATTGCATGTCTTGACGGTGGAGCATTGTCCTACAAAACACTGTTATTGAAATAGCTGAAGGCAATTTGGCTAGCTATAGCTAGCTAATGTAAAAAAAAATGACTTGAATTGAAATGATGGGCTTACTTCTTGTAACAATATAATAGGATTGCTTAAGTAATATAGAATTAGACGTTCAAGCAACGATACTGTATAAAATGGGCATGACACTGGCCAACACAAGCCGTGTGATTAAACAAAACACACTTTGCCAAAGGCTTTGTTCAGACAGGCAGCAAAAATCCGATGTTTTGGCATATATGACTCCAATCCGTTTAGTTGTTTTGTTTGTAGACAGAACTGTGAAAAAAAAAAAAAAAAAAAACTCACGAAATCCGATGTTTACAAAGTGATCCCAACCACATCAAATCCGATTAAAATCAGACTTTTTTTTTTTTTTTGGGAATGTGTTTGATCGTCATTTTCCGCCATTCAAGACACAACACGCATGTAACATCACACAAAATGCGCAATATTGTCTCCAGCTGTGTCCGAATGCACTGTACTATGAATGAGCGAATAAATCAGCAGTTTTGGATCCAGTATTTGCATGAATGTGCCCCGTGATTTGAGCACTGCGGTGAGATAACGTGATGAACGTGAGCAGAGGCAAAATTTCCAGTTTTCCATCCTCTCTTTCCGCGCTGACAGCTGCTCTCAGATGTTGTATGAGAAAGTCTCATGGCATCTTGCTGACGCTTACATCATTGCTGCAGCAACTGATGTAGACATACCAGATATTTACTTACACAGCCCAAACAAACAGATCAGATTATATTCCTTGCAAAGTGACAGCCTGGAATGGTCAGTTCTAAAGTTTGCATCTGAAAGCAGGATTTATGTGCATTGTGAACCAAAGCGGCCCAGCGGTTCAACACCCTACTAAAAGCACTCAACATGATTCAAATCTTTCAGACAGATTTCCTATCATGCGGCGAGTATGGAAACGGGAGAAAGAGAAAATTACATTACGAGAATCATTTATTAATAAACACACAGTCATATTGGATACAGCCTTCGCACAATCAGCGGAATAATGGGCCGCTGGCAAATGTGTCCGAGCTATTGTACTGTGGCAGTGCAATGTGACTATCATTCCGCTTTTTAACACAGATACTCAGGCGCCTTGCTGGGGAACAGTCGCAGCAGGCAAAATTGGCTGGCTGTCTCCATCACTTTATTGTCTGTGCTCCATCAAAAGATCTCAGTAGGAGCCCAAACACTTCCCAACTAATGATAAAACATCAAGGACAGGATAATGTCTCTGAATGTAGATGCTGGGAGACGCTTCGCCTGATGAAAATATTTCAGGGATTGTGCGCGCACGTGACCGATCGCAGACGGGTTTTGGAAATGTCATAGTCCCGTGGCTGAAATTGTGCATGCAGGGGATACGGCCAACACAAAGGTCTGAATAGGATGTGGCATGCATAATAGTCAAGCAAACAAGAATTTTCCATGGGCAATTTGCAGGCTGGGTGACTCCTGGCTCGCCGTTATGAGCGGCGAGATGCGAATGTGTTTGGACGTGCAATATTTCCATTTGTATGTGAAGGACAGAAATATGAAATTCCAATCACGCGGTGAGAAAATGGACGATACGAGTACTTATCGCGAGCGGGATTGCCCTGACAACACTTTGCGAGATGTGTCCTCGTAAAACCCACTGGCTCTGTTCCATAGTCTCTTAGCAATGCTGAATGTGTTGAATCTCTGGGTAATGGTCCAGATTTGAGCTGAGCCGGCATGAGTCAGGGAGACCTGCCTTTCTTTTTTGTTATTTATGGTGAAAAGATCACACCAAGATACCACTGCATTTATTGTGATACTTTTGATGACAATAACCTTTATTAATTGCATAAACAGGAACTGACACATCCTCAATACATTACAAGTGTGACTTTCAACACCTACCTGATCTGGGACAGTATATATACACACAACAGTTAGTTCTGGATCTCGAATCTAATTGGCTGAGAGCCTTTTTCCAGCCATGCGATAATTTACTAATATCACACGGAAACCGTTTCACAATTTGTATCACTCCGCTTGTTTCTACCACACCAGATACTGGCAGCATTTCACATAGCGAGCGTCAATGGCGGAGGAGCAAACCTACTATAATTTTACAAATACTACTGTTATCGTCTTACGGAATGTAGTTTTAAGATTTTTATTTATAAATTTTTTTAGGCGAGAGTGTATTTTTTTAGACCTCAAATACATGGTCTAATATATATAAACATAGCAACTATATAAATATTTGATGGGGGTTTTCGGAGATGAGAGCTCCAGGCTGTCAGATAGTATTTTAAATATTTGATATTTTAAAATATTTGTTTAAGGGGATCTTTTTAGTAACTATGAATGAAGGACAATTATTCATTATGGTTCAGAAGTTACTTGTGAAAGAGTACATTTGCTTATTATAGCACATGGGGATTTGAGACCATCCTAATAAGTTTGGTCTATATATATATATATATATATATATATATATATATATATATATATATATATATTTATTTTTTTAAGACAAATACATTTTTAGGGAAGAAAAAAAGAATAATAACAAGAAGAAACTTCAAACCTGTGTGGAACAAATAAGAAGATTTTTTCTTTGAAGATTTGTTTAAACTGTTTTTGTTCAACAACAACACTGGTGTGGTGGATTTTTAATAGATAAAATAATAAACTGTATATTAAACTAACCATGTTTCTAACATCTAACCTTATTTCTCTTTTCAGGCCTAACATGATAACACTTTGAAACACAATGTACTAAAACGTTCTGTCCTGTGTTTTTGAATGTTGTGTGTTGTGTTGCCATTCCCCTTTTACTTTGGTTGTGTGAGTGTAAAAATAACAAATATGGGAAATGAAACTAGACAGATGACTAGGTTAGAACCTTGTGATTAACAATGATGTAATCATTAAAACAAAGTTTGCTTTACCTTGCAACAGAAGGGCTTGTCTAAAAAGAACCAATCAAATTCATATACTTTTGCCATACCTCTCTATTCTATAAAAAAAATTGTATTCGTGTTAGCTGGAGGGATTCTCAATGGAATTTGTCTGAGATCCTCTGGCCTTGCTTCTTCTTGGGGGAGATTCTCTGAGAACTGCTCGAGAGATCCTCCGGCCGTGATTAAAGCATTTAGAGGACATTTGCTGAAGTCCGTTTGTCGATTATTCCTGCGCAGGAAGTAAGCTAGTTAGGGGAACAGGTATTAGCACCCAGCCGACGTCGATGTGGAGACACGCTAGGGTATAGGGTTAGACTCGGTCGACGCCGATGTGTAGACGCGCTGGAAGTAAGCTAGTTAGGGGAACAGGTATTAGCACCCAGCCGACGTCAATGTGGAGACGCACTAGGGTATAGGGTTAGACTCGGTCGACGCCGATGTGTAGACGCGCTGGAAGTAAGCTAGTTAGGGGAACAGGTATTAGCACCCAGCCGACGTCGATGTGGAGACGCACTAGGGTATAGGGTTAGACTCGGTCGACGCCGATGTGTAGACGCGCTGGAAGTAAGCTAGTTAGGGGAACAGGTATTAGCACCCAGCCGACGTCAATGTGGAGACGCACTAGGGTATAGGGTTAGACTCGGTCGACGCCGATGTGTAGACGCGCTACAGTATAAATATCATATGACGTAGTTAGGTTTAGGGAAAAATCTACCACACTGGACTCCACTGATTTTCATAATATGGAAAAAACAAACAAACAAAAACAACCTGGTTTGTGCTCTTCAGAAGTCATATAGGTTTGGGATGACATGAGAATGAGTAAATGTTGACAGGATTTAGAAAGAGAGAAAAATACACTGATCACCAGTATAAATCATTTTACAGTTAATTTAAAATCAAAACTATTACTATTATATGAAACGTTAAACAGCTCTCCTTGTGGTCCCTGACCCAAGAAAATGAAAAACCTTAAGAGTGCATGATAAATTATCTATGCTAAAGTATGAAAACATACTTAAACATATACAACAATGGCTCCCTTAATGTGGTGTATCAGTGCTATTGGAAATGTTAAATGTATTATACTGTCACTGCAGAAATTAAAGAGGTTGAAATGCTGTCTATATTGTCAAATATACAGTACACAGCTTTTATACTGCGGATTAGCAGTCTTGACAGAAACTTTGGCTTTGTATCAAACATTACAGAGTATCTCTAGTCATTCAGAGTGAGAGACAGTCAAGGAAAAACAGATATGATTGTATGTGGCAAGCTGTGACTCTGAGTCTACATTTGTGTTTTAACAAGAGTGGATGTTACATGGGTTTGGCAGAGCGAACATCTCCCAAAGGAGCCTGAATATGGAGGTTAATGCTGGACATGGTCTGTGTCGATACGTATTCTCTCTCAACAGGCCTTCGCACAGAACATCAAGTGACTAATTGAAACACACACAATTCCCACTGGGAGAAATGTTGGTTAAAAAGAGTGGTAAAAAACAGCACTGCCAACATAGATGTAGGTGGAAACACATAGGTTGCAGGTTTAAAGGTTTAAACACACATATTAGAGTCTGGCAGGTGTGTATTGAAAAAAATAAATATATATACCATATACCAATAGCCTGATTTTTTGTTATTATGAACATGAATAATGTAAACGGTCATAAATGAGATTAAATGAATGCAATTAACAATGAATAAAACTAATATTATATTATTAATATAATAATATTAACACTAGAACTGCCAGGGGTCGTGGTATACCTAAAACTGCCAGAAGGTACAATTTACCCATGCACATATCTACTGTTTTGATATGGCTAAAAAATGTATTGTGTCACTGTATTATGCCACTGTCTTCACAAAGTAATGTCTAGAGTTATGAAATGATTGTCTTGTTGTTTTATGTTATATTTTATGTTATATATTATGTTTATAATATAATATAATATAATATAATATAATATAATATAATATAATATAATATAATATAATATAATATAATCAATGAATCACAGCCCCGTGTCTTAAATAATAGGGCAGCGATTGGTTAATATTGATAAAGATGGAACGAGGAACATTGATCGAGGAACATACCCTTCTGGTTTGAATCACATAAAGCATTTCTTATCATAATCCACTGACTGGCAATTCACAACAGGTGAAAAGCACCATTTAAAACTAGAGACAGACTAAAAAGCAAACATGCAATTAGCTGTACTAGATTGATTAGCTTCAGCAACAAATTAAATGCACTGCCTGAACTACACCTGCAAGCAATATTCCACTGTGAATGCTATACTTAAAAAAATGCAGACAGGGTGTTAATAGATACACGCTAATTAATCTGGATGCCATGATTAATGGGGGAAATCAATTCTCCTGTGAGCACCAACATATACTGAACAGTGTATATTTAGCTATTTTTTGTTGTATTTTTGTTGTATTTTAGCACGCTAAAATACATCAAATGTAATTAAAAGCTCATATTAACACATTCAAACCTCTATAGCTTTATAAATACTTTCACTTTGCATATTGTTTTCTGTTAATAAAGAGTAATGAGTCACTGATGGATTTGCAAGATACAAACTACATTTATATCAAAGGCGAAATGCAACTCAGGGGACTCAAGTACGGATAATGAAGCCAAACGTACAGTATACAGAAAAGGATGGAGCATGAATTCAATAGCAAGGCTAGAGACCTTGAGCATCCAATATGACGTGCCGATCCCTTCAGTGTCGTATATTACCAACTGCCAAATCTCCAGATAATTTACACAACTTCATTATAATGATAAATGATAAACGCTGATAAACGTGCATGAATTGCATTAAATAAGTACCTGATCAGCAGGTTTTGCTGAGTGGACCAATCCTGCAGGCAAAATCACCTACCTGGAAAATCATTACAACTAGCCTCTATCTTTCTGAAGGAAAAGGACCATGAAGTGAACTGGACATTTACTGGAGAAAGTACTTGCTATAGCTAGACAGAATAAGAATTCTCAATGTCCTCTTCCAGTAAAAAGCTCATCCGAAAAAAAGAAGAAAAAAACCTTATGTGACCTAGTTTAAAGAACTGGGACAATTGACTTCTAGTGATAGTGTTTTAGGACTGGCAGAAGGTATTGCTAGGTCTCCGTAGAGGAATATTCGGCAATGTTCATAAAAGCTAATGTGCAGGGAATATTGCTTTAAGTTTCTTTCAACTTCCTTATTGTTTACTGTATGTAATATGCACACTTCTTTTCACTGTATATCTGTGCTCTTGTATCACAAAGAGAGATGCTGGGCAGTCAAAGGATGAACCTGTAGAAAGGAGGTTAAGTGTCTTGCTCAAGGGCATAATAGCTAACAAAAAATGGCTCTGGAAGAACTTAAGCCTGGGTCTTCCAATTCACAGTTCACAGTTTCCGGACTGAGCCACCCACCACCATTTTATGAAGTGGAGTAGTGGAAAATAGAGAAATGTGATAATCAAGGTAATTTTTTTCTAACATACAAAGATAATATCGTTAAATCAAACAAATCCTATACTGTGCATTTATGTTAGATTTTAGATATATTAGATTAGTTATATTAGATTTGTCAGAACATCTAAATTAATTGGTTTTATGGTTTAACATGTTAAACAAATACTATTAAATATGACTGAATCAACCTGACTACATTAGGTTATACCTTTGAAACGAATTTTTAAAAGGTCAGATCAGGTAGAAATAAAAGTTCTGTGGAGATTCATTTTGTACAGTTTACATAGACTACCATTCAAAACTGTTTTTGTTTTGTATTTAAGAAAGTGTTTTCTAAAACATTCAGTAAATCAATAAAATATATTTGTATTTCTTATCAGACAAAAATAATACCCTGCTTATTTTTATTATTATAATGCCTTTTGTTGTTTCCATCCAATTCCAATTCCATGTCTGAAAACAAATAAAGTGAATGTCTCAGTCTTTTTTTCTAGCAAATTAACTGAGTCCTATACGTGCCAGAGGCTTCGGTAACACAGGGATGGGTTTTCACTCTCGGCATCTATGCTTATCAAGTTGTGACATGTATCTGTCTCTTTGCAAATTCATATTAGCCTTCAAAAACATTTGAAACTACATCAAAACAGCCCCTTTTGTGAAGGAATGCAGTAATCGTGTAAATGGAGAAAACGTTACACTGCTGCCATTGTCTTGGCATGCACAATGTTTCTCTAGTATTAGACTACACACTATCTGTGATTTTAGGAAATGAGCATATGCTACAACCTGTTCAGTGTTTCATGGGGGGAAAAAAACCTGAATGACTAAAGGAAGCGAAAGACTTATGAGCTGTAAGCATTTGCTCAACACAAGTCATTGCTTCACTGTGGCAGTAAAATGAAATGCTCTGTAGCAAAGCTGCCATCCCCTCAGGAGAAGCATTAAAAGTAACTCCGACAGGCTGTAGAAGTATAGTGTGCCCAGGATTATCAAGCTACAAGAGGTCTTTCCACTTGTTGAAGTCCTCTGAGGTTGGGCATGCTCGACAATTGCATCGTAAATTGATTTAGAAATGCACTGCAAGACAATGATTTTATTTACTGCAAAGCATAAGCGATTTGGGCCGTACTAAAGAGAGAAAGCAACTCTCAGGGTAACACTACAAATGCATATAATTTCCATTATAATATGTTTTTTTTTATGGCTGAACATAATTTGCAAAGTCCTTGCACACATATTACACAATACTTGGGAGATTATAACTTAAAACTGCCACTTATATGAAGCCAGACAGCAATAAATCTCTTATCTGAGACGCCTACGTGGTGCAAATAGAACCAAAATGCTGAAGCCTGTGAAGAGAGAGGAAGTGGTGTAATCAGCAGGTGGTGCTCGCTCAGCTAGAGGTGACAGACATCGAGCTGAGCAAGAAGTGGAACCGCTTCCAGGCATGAGATGCACGTAAACTCTCCTATCTGCAGATGGGACGCTGATGACATCATTCCCAAACACCTGCCTCTGATATCAGCATTATCAGAGACCAATAACTGCGGTGACAAACGCCTCAATGACGAGAAGCCCTCTTCCATCTCTTCAGGCTAATATCTTTAGCTCAACAGGACAGCCCGTAATAGCTGCAGCTGGCAGATTGTTAGCGCTCCTGAACACAACCTGCTTTAAACAATAACAACACTTCAATTCGTCTATAGCAAAGCAAAGCTTTGTTAAATCCCAGGCTTCAAGTGCCACTGTCATTGCAATTATTGCCTGGGCTTTGAAAAATCCAGCTGTCAGCCCTTGTTAAGGATTAAACAAGCGCTAAACACAATGCACTTCCTGTATTAATAAGACTAGTAGCCTACTATGAACAACTCTCAAGCGTATTAACCCTCTATTGCATGCGTTACGAAAACAATGTTGAAAAAGACGTGTTTGATTCACTTGTCTTGCATAAAATGGACCTAATTAGTAAAATCAAACACAAATTTTGAAAAATAATTTGGGATGGGGCGGTTTCTTTTTAGGTATGCTTTGCAACACTTCAATGAAATTATTCAAAAGACAGGTTTTTACTCATTTAAATATTTTTGAATATTTCTGAGTGAATTATTATTTTTTTTAACTGTGAAGAACAAAACTATTAAATCATATTATTAAAATAATTTTTGGTCAGACTTTAGATTAGGGTCCAATTCTCACTATTAACTAACTATTAACTATGAATTTTGCCTCAATAACTACCAATTACTGCTTATTAATAGTTAGTAAGGTCGTTGTTAAGTGTAGGTATTGGGTAGGATTAAGGGATGTAGAATATGGTCATATCCTAGTAATATGAATGCTAATAAGCAACTAGTTAATAGTGAGAATTGGGCTCTAAAATAAAGTGTAATTTTTTTGTGTGGAAAATTTCATTTAAATGCTAAAAAGGTTGACACTTCCATAAAACAAAAACACCCTAAAATAATAACTACAATACAGTGGATCCATATCCTCTACATTCATATCCATTCCACTGTCGCACAGTGTTGCTTCAGGGCAACAAACACATTCAAGCAATTCCTCAAAACATACAAATTATTTATATAGCTCTAAAAGTTTTAAAATAAAGCCTACTCACTAAGAAATATTAATCATATTTTTGAAAAAAGAATCAATAAAATGCTTTAATGAAGGCAGTTTTCTAGAGCAAAAATATGTCCTCTAAATGGGTGCATTGTGCCAGAAAAATAAGTTGTGTGACCAAAAAAAAGAGAAAGCTTTTTACTGGTTTATCCTAAATCGTCCATTCATTTTTACCCATTTTATTGGCAACAAGTGAAGAAAACCCAGAGGCAACATTGTGCAATAAAGGGTTAAACGGTTCTGTCTTACAAAAACATCAAACAACTGAATTAAATACAGAGCTGTAGCTTTGAAACAGGAAATACTGTGTATGTGGAACTTAACTTGAAACACTTCAGATAAAACATAACATTACATGCAGACATCAAGGGCTGCTTGTCCAGACACAGATTAAGCCAAGACCTAGACTGATATTAAAAACTAACCATTAACAGTGTCATTTTGTCTAAGGCTATAAATTGAACTGTCTGGGAAAACTCTTCTCTTATGGATTGTTGTTTACAGACGCAGATTAAGTTCAAGTACATACCATATACATAAAGAATGTAATCATCATAGGCTTCTCCCACTAAGTTAGACGCCACACAGCGATACGTTCCGTTGTAGGACTTGTTAAGGTTTTCGATGAAGAGATCAGAGCCAGTAATCACGGCGTGGGAGGGGAAATCATCATCCACTCTGAGCCAGTTAATTTGATGAGGCCTGTAAAACATCAGAGTAATCATTTAATGCTCAGTGTGAAAATGCTCAGACAGAGGCAGAGAGGATAATGCGCT
>NC_138733.1:16890064-16922564 GCF_965113295.1 Leuciscus leuciscus | reverse complement strand
TGGGGGTTGAATGATTTCCATTACAACTGTATTTCATTTTACTACTTTTAATTTCTTACATGTAATTTGTAATTGTAAATTGTAATTGCATATATATATATATATATATACATTTTTAGAAAGGTTCATTTTATTTTCACAATGCTTATGTTCTTTAAGTATTACATATTATAATTTAATAAAAAAAATGTGTTTGTTTGTTTTTTTACTGTTAATACTACTAGCTCTGAACATTGACGAGACAGAAGTCATTATGCTACTTATTCAAACAAAAGTGAGCTCAGTGTGCCATAGACATGGAGAAAAGCTTTCCCTCTTGTGCAGCCAGATGTCTGCAAGTCTGATTTGAGCTTGTCTAGAGTGACAACAGGCGACTTGTCTGTGGTCTGCAGGAGGAACAATACAGTGGAGCAGGTGTGCGAGTGTTTGACTTTGCATAGCCATACTACAGCAGCAAAAGGATGATTTACTCCCAAACCTCAGGCGCTCATGACCATCAGCACTGCTGCTATTGTTTGCCGCTTATGTGCACGTATTCACTAACGGGCTTTGCTTCATCCCACCCTTGTGAGAAAAGGACAAGACTCTGAGGGCTTGTATCTGAGGCCGTAGGTTCATCATTAGAATAAAAAAGATAAGCCAATGAGCAAATAAAGTGGCGGGGCACAGAAAATACCAACTATTTTAAACTGACTGTTTGCATATATGAAAGAAAAGCAGAGTGGCAGGGTGAATGGAGTGAAAGGAAGCATTGTGAATGACAGGGCGGGGTATATTTCAGTTGAGGGTATTGACCAGGTAAGATTAAGCGGTGGAATTACCGTGTAGCATGGCCCGCTCGTCTCCCGTGACCTCTTTTCTGCCAGCAGATCTTTCACAGTGTGCTTGACCCGGACTCCCTGATACACTCTTTTTGAGCATTCTGCAAAAACAATTGTGTAAAGTACAAGGAAAAGTACTTTAAAATGTGTGCTGATTAACTCTGAATGGCTGGTGTTATTCAGTTTGTGTACAATATTAATACAAACATACCATAAATGAATGTCTATCAGATGAATTCACATGAAATCAGTTGCACACAAATCACAAATACAGCATGCATTGAATATAAAACTGTTGATATTCAGACGCTCAGATTTGTTCAATAATTGCACATTTATAACATCGTTTACATCATTATTTCTCATTTGCAGCTTAATTTATGACCATACAGTTTCTCTAGTCAGTTTTATGGCGTGCATCTATATAACTGGCATGGAAATTATCTTTGGTTTTGGTCAATGCAAATTGGTCAGTTTACAAACACTAACTCTGTCCTGTTGAAACATCATCAGGGGCCGATTATCATTTTATGTTTATGTCAAATCTGCCATTGTGACTCAAAATGTCAGCCTGATATGTCTCACTAACCATTTGCACGTAGAGTATCTGTGCAAGTGCCAAGTTTTATACCGACATAATGAACTAACGTTTAAAGTTTATTTCCCAAAAAATACACAAAAATGATTCCTGGGAAGCACAGATCCTAGTCAACACAACTATTTGCAATTTAAAATGTCTGTGATAGGAAATTGCATGCAAAAATCATTGTAGCGTTATGTAAAAGACCCCAGCTTCATGAATGAATTTGAGGAGCTCTGAAGTTCTGCTGGTATTTAACCATCGAAAATGGTTGTGTCTAAAAGATCACACTTATCCTATTTTTGCAGCATTAAACGTGCTTTTAAACAGGCTCAAAGTACACTGAGTCACGTCTATTATGATGATTTCTTGTCATTTAGTAATCAGACCGGTTAACATTAGAGTTAAATATTAAATGATACAGTTCAACCATTCCAAGATTAATCTTAGCTTAAAAATTAAACAGCATGACAAAAAATGAGCTATAGTTTTTAATTAACAATAACAGGTCAAATTTACCAGTTTCCATGATGCAGATACCTCAGCTGTAAGTGGCAGGAAATATACTCTATCTATCCCAGTGAAACAACTGTGTCGACTCCCAAACTCCAGCTGAATTTGACCATTATACCAAAGACACGAAATCCAACTCCGCTTTAGAGAATGATGCTATAGATGCTGATCAGAAGTCAGCTTTTGAAATGACCCTCACACATTTGTTTGCATGCAAATAACTGGCAGGACGTTTTCCAGCATTTGCATCAACTTTCTAGATTAGCGAGAAACAAGCACGAATGACACGCCATCATCACTGGTAATGTCAAGACTAACCTCTGCTGATCATTTGGTGTTTTTTATAACCATGAAAGTCAAGTATGCATGGTGTGTATCTCGTATACATTTGCTTAGCATTATATCATCATTCAAGTTTTACCGGCATTGTTGTACTTTCAGCACTAACATTATAAAATTAACTAAAACCACTATGGACGAATTCATATTTATCCTAGATAGATGGCTTGATAGTTATTGATGTACAATGTGTTAGAATTAGGGAAAATTGTGGACCAAAAATGAAGATAAGGTACCTCAGCACTCTCTGGTGAAGCCTTATGTCTACACACAGTGGATTCAAAGGCCCTGGAGTTTCATGCGAGTTATTTTAGGTTGTTGGGGCTGTGTAACTGCCAAAACAAGAATTAGTGTCTCGGTTCTTTCTATAAGTGACTCATGACTTCCTGTTTCTACTTGGGTTCCAGGATATCCTTCCATCTCTTACGCTAACTTCATCAGGCTCAAATTGTGAAAGGATGGTTGGGAGTGAGCATGAAAAATTATTTTCAAAGATGAATTAGCACCTCCGAGTCCAGATCTTAAATCCATTGAAAGTCTTTGGGATGTGCTGGAGGAGACTTTACAGAGTGCTTGACTCTTGCATTGTCAATACAAGATCTTGACCAAAAATGTATGCACCTCTTGATGGAAATGACATCACAACATTTATTATTTATTATTATCAAGAGGTGCATCATTTTTTAGTAAAACTCTTGTATTGTAACATAATAATCATAGCAAAATATCACAGACTCTTAAGTATTTGCCTTTTTAAATATAAATACATTTTGTCCGGTTTCTCTCTACTACAGCTCTCAATTGAAATATGGTATATGGCACATTTACATGTTAAATGTTAAAAGTTTGACTCAAGGCTATTTTAGATGTTGTTGTTTTTTATGCACTTAAAAATTGTGAAACATGTGAATGAATCATAAAGGCTTGGCAGACAGTAAAAAAAAAGATCGATATGATATCAGCCACATAAATTTCACTTAATTTATCTGTCGCCACTAAAAAGCATTCCTCGCTGCTCTAACCTGCCACTCACACAGATAATCTAGTGCAAATGGTTCTAGGGAATCATATCAGCTGTCAAGTCACCGATCTTTGTGACATCAATTGTTCTCACTTTGGTAAGTGCCAGGCACTGAACTGAACATGAAAACCCACGAAAAACTCTTAATATAAAAGACAGAGTAATTACTAAGCGTACATGTAAATATGCTAAAACATGCTAAAAATCACTTGATTTTTTTGGGGACACTCACTCAAAACAGTTCAACAAATTACTTACTAGAACTTTAATGGCAGCAGAGCATCAAACTCCAATAAATCTTAATAATTAACGTGAATGAATGTTATCTTGCATGAAAATACATCAAGTTAGTCACAGCTAATAACATGAAATGTCACAAAGGCAGTTTTTGACTAACAATACAAGACTTTTTTATGACTTGTTAAATATAGAAAGAATGCAAATCTGACTCTGACAGACTGTGAGAGACTTCCAATGAAAGGCCACAGGTCAATTACTTTTGGATACTGGGATAGATTTGATCTTTTGTTTTAAGATTTTGACTCCCAGGGACAGAGATTTGCTCACTAGCTGAGGGATCCTGACTTTTCGCTATTAACTTTTTTCTTTTTCTTTTTTTTTCTTTTTTATATTTTCATGAAATTATCTTCATAGAACAAAATGATGTAGCATAATTCTAATAATCTGGTGGGTTATCTGACTGAAAAAAAATAGTAACCGTAATACCTAATATATATATATATATATATATATATATATATATATATATATATATTAGTGCTGGGCAAAGATTAATCGCATCCAAAATAAAAGTTTGTGTTTGCATAATATATGTGTGTGTACTGTGTATAATTATTTTGTATATATAAATACACACATATGCATGTATATATTTAAGATTTTTTGATTTATATATAAATTATTTATATTTATATATAATATAAATTATGTATAAATACATATACAGTATATACATGCAAATATTTCTTAAATAAATACATGCATATGTGTGTATTTATATATACAAAATAATTATACACAGTACACACACATATATTATGCAAACACAAACTTTTATTTTGGATGCGATTAATCGCAATTAATCTTTGCCCAGCACTAATATATATATATATATATATATATATATATAACTTAAATATTGAAATATTGTCGAAAATTCATAAGTAAATGCTCTTAGTATGTTCACTAGTTTTGGAATGTAAACTAACTGCATGGAATTATAATCATGCAAAGCAAAGCAAATCTCAATCTTTATTTTTGCAATAGCAACATAAATGAGTGATTGGATTCAAAGAGATAAAAATAAAAAAACAATCACAATTCAACAGGTGTTGTCATACCTTTAAAAATCTGTCAATGTGTGCTACAATATGTAAATACTGGACACATGAACCTTACCTGCACACAACCAACTTCTGTGATCAATACTGTCCTCTAGTGGGCAATGATAGAAACTACGTTTAAAAACGTTTCTCACTTTTAACTCTTGAATGAAAGGGGTACCACTGTGCAGTGGAGATTTATTTACATAAATCTTTCATTTAAAATAAAGTTGAAAATATATAATGGGTTTATTTTTAAGCTGAACAACAAATGTCTTATTGAGACACTATTTTCACTGCTGTCTTGATAACCTGCTCCACGGTTCTGGATAAATTGAGAATCACGATTTTTTTTTTTTTTTTTTTTTTTTTTTTTTTAAACAGAGTTCACGATTCTCTTACGATTCTGAACAACAACTAAACAAAATAACCTAATTTACAAGAGGTTCTGGCAAAATGTTAATTGCTGCAGTCTAAGTAAAATGTTTAATGAATCTGAATTATTTAAGAAAACTCGGTTTGAATGAATGATTCAATGACTCATTAATACACTTTCATTATTGAATGAATTAGCGTTTATGAACCAATCTCTTGAATGAATGATTGAATTACAAACAGGCCTACATTTTTTAACGGTCACTTGTCGCCACCTGGTGGCGTAAAGATGTAATCAATACAATCGTTATTTGAAGCACCATGTTACTTTCAAATGGTGATTTACTCTATTTTTATCGCTACCATAGATTAGTTTAGATTAGACTAGTGTTTATATCAGAACTATAAACTTATCCCAGTACTTCTGTGATAATATGAATATTTGTAAGACTGAAATAATGAGACTGTGTGGTTGAAATGACTGTTTGTGAAGCTGTTTCATACCTGTAGTATGACAACTGCTCTCTCTGGCTCAGCGGCAGGGCGAAGATTTCAATGTTCCGGTGTTAAAGGTTTAAAAGACGCAGGCGAATCGTTGTCATTTAGGAATGAGATCGCGACGATATAACGATTGCCCGGGCATAGGCTACCTAATCCTCCGCGTTTTTGCTTCAAAGGCTAAAAATTACTTTCATTTATCATCTTCCTTCAAACTATTTTTTTATTATTATTTGGTGTGCCTACCTGCTCACCAAGGATAAATATCTGATTAAAAAGCAGTATTTTTTTATATATATATTTTTTTGTAAATTAACTGTTTTTTCTTTGAATATAATATTCAACATTGATCTGACGTCATTGACACCATTATGAGAACTGAACTGAGCTGGACAATGACATCACTGTTTCTCCAGAGCTGCTGTTGTAGCCTATAGGTAAATGAACTAAATTACAGTTTTTTTCGATTGCTAAATGACAGTGGGCACAACTGGAGTCACATGTGCAAAACTCTAACTACAGTCTGCACAGCAACAGTTCATGTGGACCAAACTCTAGTTCGTTTTTCATTGCTTGAACACAGTTTTCAAAACTCTACACACTTATGCCATGACTTTAACAACAACCTGCACAACACTGTGGATTTACAGCACTTTGTTCAAATGCTAACACACTGCTGTCAAAACTGTGAACCACACATTCAAAACAGAATAGATTTCAGCCTTGTGACTGCAAAAAAGTCTTGTTTTAGACTTGTTAGTGAACACACACACACACACATATAGATAGATAGATAGATAGATAGATAGATAGATAGATAGATAGATAGATAGATAGATAGATAGATAGATAGATAGATAGATAGATAGATAGATAGATAGAGCTCAGAAAGACTAATTTTGGAAATGGAACAAGGAAGACAGGTTCATGGAGGGAGAAGGGTGGCAGGGAGAGGGCGAATGCGTGCCGGATGTGAGGACACGAGTCCAGAGGACTGCCAGGGATGGATAAGGCACTCCAGAAGGTTCTTCCCCGGATGCATGGCAAGAGAGAACATTAGATGTGATGTTGATGTAAACCTGTGGCCTGATGCTAGAGAGAGGCAGGATTAGCCCCTCAATTATTTGTTCGAATTACAGTATGTACTTTTAGTTTCTACCTTTTTTTTCTCATTACTGTAATTCCGTAAATTACTACAGACTATTGAAGCAAACTGCTCATTTTCATTTACCTTAAAGAATTGTTATGTTCTAAACATTTTAATAAATCATGTGAAAGAATGTCACTCTTTTCTTTGTCACTGAAATTGTTCAAACTGTAAAAATGAAAAGTTTGTATTTTCTGTATTGGTGTTTGATGCTAGTGTTTTTCCTCTCAGTGTGTTCTAAGTGACAGTGTGTGTTATCTCAGTGAGGGTTGTGTGTAGTGTTTGGCTGCACTGAGCCTGTTTTGAGCCATGTGTTAAGAGTTGTGTTGCTTGGAGTGAGTTTTGCAGGTGATGTGAACTGTTTAGCTCAGGTGACTGTTGGTAGTGCAGACTGTAGTTAGAGTTTTGCACATGTAGCTCCAGTTGTGCTCACTGTCGTTGCAATCGAAAAAAACTGTAATAACTTGTCTACAACAGAAATGAATCAACACTGAATTTACTTAAAGGGTTAGTTCACCCAAAAATGAAAATTCTGTCAGTAATTACTCACCCTCATGTTGTTCCAACCCCGTAAGACCTTCGTTCATCTTCGGAACACAAATTAAGATATTTTTGATTAAATCTGAGAGCTGTCTCACTTCTCCATAGGCTTCTAAGACATTATAACTTGCTGGCCCAGAAAATGCATTAAAGACATCGTTAATATAGTCCAAGTGACTACAGTGGCTCAATCTTAAGTTTATAAAGCGACGAGAATACTTTTTGTGATTGAGATTGAGCCACTGTAGTCACTGGGCCAGCAAGTTATAATGTCTTAGAAGCCTATGGAGGAGTGAGCCAGCTCTCAGATTTAATAAAAAAAATATCTTAATTTGTGTTCCGAAGATGAACGAAGGTCTTACGGGGTTGGAACAACATGAGGGTGAGTAATTACTGACAGAATTTTCATTTTTGGGTGAACTAACCCTTTAAGCTGTTCAATGTCACTATTTTCTTCTAGATCTGCTATACAGCCAAAACAAACTTTTGTTGCATTATTTTCCTGTTATCTCTGTAAAGCTGCTTTGAAACAATCCATATTGTTAAAAGCGTTATATAAATAAAGGTGACTTGAATATATTTAAAACTTTAATATATTCCTGTGACGCGCTGAAAAGAAAAACAAATCTTAATTTTTCCACTTTTGACTGTAGTGTTTAAAAGGGCCATATAAGGGCAATTTTTAGAAACGCACACACAAATTCTCACATGCATGTATCTATAAAAGGAGATACATTCCTATATCTATAACAGTCTCATCTCATTATGGACGTGTAATGATAAATGCGTGCTGAAGTTTGTAGTTATGCATCTCATTAAACAGTTTGTTTGATCTCTGTAGATCGCAGGGAAATGATCTAGAATCATTTATTTGCTCTGTCACCCTGAGCAGTGGCTCGTCTTATCACAGGAACATTCTCTTGGCTCACTCAAAGGAATTTTCCAGCACTCTGTGTAAAGAGCCTTGCAGTAATAGCCTTCAGTGTGTGTGTTTAGATCTTACTTAGCCTACTGTATATCTCGAGTTATATTTGCACGTATTATTTCAATCAAGTGGTTATGTTCTCTTCAATGACTCAATAGTTCCAGTAATGAAAAGTAATTAGATCAAAAAAGTAAATGTGTAACCCATGTGCAATGTATCATGTCTAGAGGCTGTTGGCGTATAAATTCAGCAATATCACAAGAACAAGTGTGCTGTTGTTCAGAATATCAGAAACCGCTGTGGGCTATAGGCGTGACGCCACAGGTAAACAAAAACAGCACGATTACGAGTGGGCTTGTACAATTCAATAAAAAATAAGGTAATATTGAGTAACTTACGTTTTAGACATAGTAGGCTATTGTGTTTGTCTATTTTGTTTCGCCAACGAAAATCGTTCCAACACAAACACAGCAACTTTAAGCTTCTCCGAGACTGCTGTCTCGTTCCTGAATGAATCGGTGCATGAATGACTTATAAATTGGCATAAAGATGTAACGTACAGAAAAGGTCACTGACAAAAAATGTACGGTCTGTCTGAAACACGTAAACATGTTTGTTCCAAAACCTGTGTGAATGTCTTTTGTGTGCTGAACACAAAAGAAGATATTTTAGAAATTCATACAGGTTTGGAACAGCTTGAGGGTGAGTAAATGATGACAGAATTTTCATTCAACTACCCCTTTAATTACTCTCCACAAACAGGTTTCCCCATAACAGGCGTGTGTGTGTGTGTGTGTGTGTGTGTGTGTGTGTGTGTGTGTGTGCGTGCGTGCGTGCGTGCGTGCGTGTGTGCGTGCGTGCTTGCGTGTGTGTGTGTGTGTGTGTGTGTGTGTGTGTGTGTGTGTGTGTGTGTGTGTGTGTGTGTGTGTGTGTGTGTGTGTGTGTGTGTGTATGTGTGTGTGAGAGAGACTTCAGTCTTCAATTACGATTAAGGGCCACTGTGTGTTTGCTCTATGAAGATTTTGATTTAAAAACATATTGTAAATGTTTAAAAATGTTTACATTATCAATCAAATTACACCAGTTCTGTTTCACATGATATAACAGGTTTTTTTTAGCTTTTCCACTAATACTAGCTTTCCATATGTAACTTATTTCCAGCCCTTCTTACAGAAGCCTAAAGTAACTAAAGTAACAGTAGGATCATGTCTTTCGGGTTGATTAAGACCAATACTTACGTCCTGACCTGAACATTGACTTTTTATCCATGATCATTATCAGGCTTAGTTTGTGATATCTCCACATAATTCAAGAAAAAAATATGTTCTTTTCCAAAGAAAGGAAAGGAAGCTATAGAATTTCGTGGCACAGTTTATCCTGCTTTAAGAGAATGTAAAGTTTTATTGCATGCATTAAAAAAACTGTAACTTTAGCTTTTTCCAGTCCTTCCACACCTAAATGAAACTACAGAAATAAAATTGCTACAACAACAGTCTAATTTCAGCACAGCAGTGATGAGATAAATGACTTTCTTCTCAGATGCTTATGAAATGATCCATGCTATAATAAATTAGTTATGCCAAATGAAAGTGTATTTCAGTGTGGCCTTCAGTTGTTTGAAATTCAGCCAATAAAATGCAGGCCTGCGAGAGGGCAGGCGATGTTGAAAAATAAAGCAAAACAATAAAAAAAAGTTATTGAATTTTATATGCGATTTAATAAGCTAGCCATTTTTGAATGCAGAATAACGTGTCTAATCTTTGCTGTATGTTGTGTGAAACATATGTGATAAAAATATGTGTTGATTTTTCTTACATCTAATATCTTTCCTGAACTATCAACTTGCACAACACTTAATTGAATGGCAGTTGTATGGTTTAATCCAAAAATCTGGACATGTCTGTCTATAACATTCATTTTTCTCATTTGTTCTAAACCCAACACCCATCAAATATGTCTATTTTTTACTTTCTCCTCTTTTTGTTTTGATCGAACCAACAGAAGTCTGTTTTTAAGGGATATGTTATAACTTAAGCTTGATGGATGTGAGGCGCATGGTGTTCCTTGCTCTTTATTCCAGTGAATTATATGCAATTGCTCGCAGCCTTCAGGAGATGATGTGCTGCATATGTGCAGCACGTGTTGGATTAAATAATGGCTACTGGAAAATGTCACAGGTGTCACAGGGGTTTTTACTGGTATCATGTCAGGTTGGGTTTTCCATTGCTCATAATCACTGCAGTGGAATAAATCTGCTTGAAAGTGCACACATTTTCATTTGTCATTGTTTCATTGCATTTTTTGTTGGTGAATTCAGTGTGCATTTACCATGCGGCTGATCAAATATATGACATTTTAATCCAGACTGAAATTTGAAAGATGAAAATTGTCTTCCTATAAGTAGCTACATGTCCAATATGCAATATCTCAACAATTCCCAGTATTAGTTTCTTGCACATCACAGCCATTTTTTTTTTTATCATCAAAATATATATTGAACTATCATAGGCGACCATTTGGAAAGCAAAATTTTGGTTTTATCTTTACTTGCACTATAGATTAAAAACATCCTTAGCATTCCAAACTTTCTAAATATCATGCATTGTCTCATATCATCAATGTTAAATATATTTGTGTACGGATGTACAGGTTTTAGAATAGTTCAGAAAATGCAGGAATCTTTCATTACAAAGTTTACTGCGTAAATCATGACCGTGCAACATTTCCATGTTCTCAAAATAAAACAATAATAAGTTGTGAAATTAATTACAAATGGAATTTTAGCAATAGAAAAACAATAAAAGTTGTGTTTTAAACTGCATGAAGTGTGAGAGAATGTCTTTATTAGAAAAAAATGTAATCAAATTACTCTATAATGTGTTTTAATACACACGTTTTCAATTAGAGCTGCTAAACAAGAGGGATCATGCTGTTTTATGCCTTTATTTCACTTGTGTTGTTCACATGGCACCAAGCACATATTTTATTGGACAGAGTGAAGCAAATGTGAAGCATATTATTGCTATCCACCGTTAAACAGGTTAAAAATTGATTAAATGGATTAAATTGTAATGTCTTTGTTCTAAATCTCTTATGTTTCATAATAATGAACCTATCATATTGAATGTTTTGTGCATAAAGAGCGGAACTAAGCCTGAGGTAACCTTTTGGTAGTTGTTTAAATAGAACACAGTTGTCAAAATGTAATGCGTGTAAAAAGAAAAACACATAAACACAGAAAATCTGTAACTGCTCAAGGGAAAATAAATACCAGGACAAGAGCAAATAATTAAAACCTGATCAAAGCCTGACCTTTCCCTTTTGTCTCAGGTTCAAATTCTGGGAAAAAACAAAAAACAAATGGAAATCACCATGCAATCACTGCAATTTACTGTATAAAATGTAAGTATATATATATAAACACTTACACTTAAACTGTAAAATTAAAAAGTATCTTGCCTGGTCACATGAACATATTATGCATGTTAGGTTACCTTAAAAAAAAAAAACTAAACGTGAGGATACATGTGAAAGAGTACAATTCAAATAAGGGTTTTAGAAGAATAATTCTCATTAATGGAATTTAATAAAGTAATGACTTTGTCAACACAGGAACGAGCTGAGCTTATAAACCATTTTTATTGTGTGATCATAAAAGAGAAAGTAAAGCCAAAATCATCATCAGGATTTTCCAGAAGTCGGTGCAAAAAGAATTATTTAATAGGATTTTTGCAAACGCTGAGTCTTTATTCTTGAAGTGTTTAGTAAATCTTTCCTTCTGGCAGATTTAGAATAGCATAATGTCTGAAAGGCTGTATATACAGGTTCAGAGCTGTGAAAAACTACACAGACAATAATTAGGTGGAGGGGGTGAATATATTTGTCATATATTCACAAAAATATGTGACTTGTACAGAATATTTAATGCAAATTTGACACTGTCTCTTTAAGACACATGGACAGTGTTGTAAATCGTAAAGACTGTTGCTCAATGAGAAAGCCACACTTACAGATAACAACAGCTTGAAAATTAATTAAACGTATTGAGCTGTTAAAGTTATTGCCACAAGGTTTGCAGAAGTAATTCCAAACAATTTTTCCACCAAAAGACTAATCTGGCCACAAAGACGGTGGTTAACTTTACTGAGGCCAGCACATCTTTAAAGCGTCATATCATCTGCACAATAAACAGGATATAAACAACGGTTGATACATATTACATGATGCAGTCCACTGTATTCTACAAGACACTGCCATTTTAGGTGCTTGAATTGTTCTATGAAAGCACATTTATTCTGTAATTATCTGATCACAGATTGGGTATAAGAAATAGTATTGTAAATTTTACCTGAAATATGATTAGCTAGAAAAAATTAAAAGCTGTATATTAAAATGCTCCTTTGATATTGAACTTGTGACACAAACTTGCTGTGGCATGTGGAGGTTCTCTGATTCAATTGATTTTCCATACTCCCTTTTCCTTGGATTAACCAGAGTTATAATGGGAAACTCAACGCCCTAGCATACCTTTCATCAGCATCGGTCTGCCTGCCAGCATTGGCTGATGGTAAGCCATCTTCACTGTCTCCCTCCTGAACTGAAGCCATGATGCAATATTTCCACAATTAACATTATACTTGCACATAACATCATAATTTTCCGAGGGTAAAATGCTTTATTAAAAAAAACAGTTATTATTTCATGTGCACTTCTATATGATTTTATGAAGATGCGCATCCTGAAGGATGTTCATTGTTGGGGAAAGTTACTGTTAATGCATTTCAATATTGCGTTACTCCCTAAAAAAGTAACTATTGTGTCACTTTTTATGGAAAGTAATGTGTTAGGCCTATGTTACTTTCGCATTACATTTTCTCACCTGAGCTGGGGTTGCTTGTATGTTTTTTAATAAAATTTTACAAAGTTATATTTTTGTCAAGTGTAAAAAACAAAAGTGAAATGAATAAGCCTCAGGCAGAAGGAAATACAAACTCACGCCTGTACAGTAGAGGGCGCAGCCCAAACAAACCTTTCAGCTGTGCTGCCATTCTGGACTGCAGAAGAATAGGATGCAGGAGTAGAAAGTTAAAGTCCCTCTGTGGTGAAAATCAAGTTTTAATGTTGTTTATATGTTTATGTGCATGTGCCTTAAGACAAACCATGTGGAAATTCATAACTCAACACCATTGCTGAGTATTTTCTCTATTCTCTTTAAAGGGTAACTAAACCCCTGGTCAGAGCCTGACTCCACCCACTGGCAATATTTGAAAAATGCTAGAAAAGTGGGCAGACCCCAGCAGAGATAGAGGGGATGAACCGTGAGCAGGGGGGCGTGCACCGAGAGACCTGCTGTCAGACTGTCTAAAATGGAGAGTGACTCACAGGGTCGCAAGACGACGTAAAGTACATGCATCTGATGAGTTTCTCTATAGGCATATTCGTATTTTGCCGCTATGTGAAAAAATCCAGCAAAATGCGCCAGCGCGTTTGTCGACCCCAGAGGATTAACTTTAGCCTAACCATAAATTGTGATTAAAATATATATGATCACTCACATCAAGACGCCGCTGCGGTGGTGGAGTCCATGCAGGAGGAGTAGCGTTTGGCACTGCATCGCTTTTCAGCGCAAGCTGTGTGGAGAAGCCTATGTCCACCTCTATTGCATTGGAAAAGCAATCCCGCGTAAAATGCAGGTTGCACGATCACGGTCTTCCAGGCCAAGTCCATGCAACCGCTGGCACCTAATTTCCAAGTCTGCTGGAAAGCTATGCAGTCCAGCAGTGCTGTTGCAACCAGCAACACTACACCTATGTACTACCCTCCTGACCTGGCAGTGATCTAAAGACGGTCTTAACGCGGTTTGAAATCGCTGGTGTTTCTGACGTCACAAACTACCTTGTAACCAATCACGTCAACGTGCCGGCGGCCATTATCATATCATTAACTATGCTGCGAAGCAGGGGAGTCTCAAGAGAAGCCAGGTTATCCTGGTATATTTTTCTGTTTATATGAAAAATCTGGTAGATTTAGCAATATAGTGTGTATGATGTATATTACGATGTTATGATGAACTATAGCCTATGCTTATTTTCTCCACTGACGTTTTGAGTTGTTTCTGATGATTATTAGAAGGCAGCTGCCTGACTCAGAGATGGCGAACGGGAACATGGTTTGTAGAACATTAGCAACAAATTATTAGCTGTTTGATAACAAGCAAAAGGCTAATCATATTAATTACCGTTATGTGTCCGACGTTGTAAAGAGCGATACCATTGTGGAGCGTTTACTTAAGCCCCCTAAACTTCTGCCCAGCCCCCCTAAAAATGTGTGATAAACTGTAAATTGCTACCCTGGTAATCCAGAGTTCTCGCGAGAGCACAAGTTGAGTTTGCTCAGCGAGTTACTCTGGTGTCGAATAATGATGCTCATTAAATATACCCCTCGATCTGAGCTGCACCAATCACATCGGGTTATCTGATATAGGCGGGCCGGAGGTGAGATGACGACAGCGACGTCGAAGTCATTAGTAAACATTGCAAGATGGCTATGGATGAACACCATTTGTCTGAAACGGCTTTGGCCTCTACAATTAAAGATTTAGACTTTTTCTCTATAAGAGGAACAGAGGACGGCACCTGAATCCTTCCTTTGCAAGAAGGGCGTTTTTGCTTTTTTGCCGACCGGATACGGTAAGAGTCTAATCCAGTGTTTCCCAACCCTGCTCCTGGAGGCACACCAACAGTGCACATTTTGGATGTCTCCCTTATTTGACTCATATATATCTGGTCTTGGAGTCTCTACTAACGAGCTGATGAGTTGATTCAGGTGTGATTGATTAGGAAGAGTTGGAAAATGTGTAGTGTTGGTGTGCCTCCAGGAACAGGGTTGGGAAACACTGGTCTAATCTACCAGTTAGCTCCGCTGGTAGCTAAGCGATAACTTGTTGTGATTGGTCGTAGTGTTATCCAATTGCGTGCAGTGAGATTTACAAATGCATGCTTGGTGCCGCCCTTCGAGCTTGCCAATTTTCATTAGTCGACGCCAGACCATTAATCTTTTAGATTTAGGTCTGGATTTCCAGGCTAGTCAATTGCTTCAGTCCTCTTTAAAACATGAAACCGGCAGAGCGCACGTCAGAAACGTCAGAACAGGATGTGTGTGTTCATTTGAGCCTCGCGACTCGAATCGATGCTTCAGTGTATGGTCAAGTGCGAGATAAGATGTAAGTAGCTAAACTAAACATTTCATATTTGACACCTGTTTTAGGTCATACATTTTAAATGAATGACAAAAAAGAATCAGTCAAACTAATAAACTTTTGTCTAATTTCGCCATTTTTGATTGAAAATAGGCCTATGTAACGTGATTCATGTAACGTTAATTCATTGTGAGGGGAGGGGACAAGAAACATGAACAAATCCGTTTTCATCATATTAGGCACAAGATTATTAATGAATGTGTTGAGAATTAATATAATACAATTTGTAGCCTTCAGTAAATTAGAAAAGCTCAGCTTTAGGAGGGGAAGAGACAGGACAGGATAAGGAACCTGAGAGAAAAAGAAAGAGTGATGGAGATGAGGAGAGCAGATATTGACAAGATAATCTACTGCCCACTGACATGGTTTTAAATGTCATTTTGGTGATAAAAGATTAGTTTAAGGGATACAATTATTGACTACATGGGGACTTTAAGTTGACTTTAACATTCTTACTTAAGCAATAAAAACAAGAATTGGCTTTTTTTAGGTTTGAATTGGACCATCAAAAGTCAGCAGCAAAGACGTTTGTTCATAAAGTGAGATTAAATACATAACTCATATTTTTGTTATTTAACATTTCATTATTGCAGGTTTGTGTAATATTCTGAGTTTGCATTTCACTGTTATTATTAATTTTGAGGAATTCTGAATCTGTTTTTGTTCAAGTGAGATGAGTAAATGCATGTTCACTACAGAACTACAAATCATGTTTACACAGCACACACAACACCTCTGCACTTCCTCACAATTTCTCTCAACATGGAGACAGGAGAGCTCTCAGTCAATAAATGGGAAAGCAAAGTAACTTGCATTACTTGTTTGAAAAAGTAACTCAGATATGTTGTTGTAAATTTAAAAGTAATGCATTACTATTTACTTTTTAAAGTAATCTGATTACGTAACTTGTAATCAGTAATACTTGTAATACTTGTAATATGTTAACCCCAACGCTGATATATATATATATATATATATATATATATATATATATATATATATATGTAAGGGATAATGTAGAGCGAGGCGGTTGTTATAGCGAGTACAACCCCAACAGGCTTCGCGTCGGGGGTCTTGAATCAGCCTGAAGGGGTTGTATTCGTTATAACAACCGCCTTGCTCTACATTATCCCGCTTATTACATGGCTACCTACCACATAAATCAATAATTTGACACAAAATTGATTTAAAAAGGAGTTTATTGATTTAAAAAAGATTGTATTGCTTCCGGTAAAGAAAATAGTCCATTCCGTCTCTACGGTTAGAATCCTGCGTCCATAGCAACGCTCTGTTTTTCATGGCAACGGTGTGTTATACTTAGCAGCGCTCTGTTATCAAGAAATAACAGACCGCATTCTACATTAGAATTCAACCAAGCCATGTAGTAAATGTATATATATACAGAAGAGACACAACAGACTTGTGCTGAGTCTGAACTTATTTCTAAATTCGCTCATCAATCTGCTATGTAATCATCTTTTCTTTTCTTTCATTTCAGACCACCCAGAGCTGTAATTATCCCACTACCTTGCTGCAAAAAGCATCTTCATTGACAGCCATTCAACAATATCTTGAATAGGAAGCAGAATTTAAATTTTATATAAATATTATAAAAATACAAAATAAATATATATTATAGATTTTTGGAGGACTCTTAAAAACAACAAATGACATTTTTCACTGTCTGCTGCCTTTGACATCACAGCTCAGCATAGTCGTAATAGTGAAGGGTTGCCATCAGGCAATCAGCATTGTGATTACATTTTCCTGCAGCCCTGGAGTCATTAATCACTTGGCATTTATAGTTCAGGTGATTGGCTCCTGGCAACAGAACTGAATGCTCATAGGCCGCCATTAGGAAATATGGCAGATTTCAAATAAACCACTACTCCAGAAAGTGCCACTGAGATGAATGGGAGTACAAATAGTTTTCTAATCCTCACTGGATTGCAAAAAATATATATTTTTTCTTATGCTGTTTGCAAATTGTATATGACAGATTTATATATTTTTATGCATTTTGCAATGCATTAGCTCACTGTGTTGCCTTGTTTAGAAACAAATAAGGGTGTGTTTGGAGTCTTTATGCTCAAGGGTCAGCATGAAAATAGCAATTAGTTGATGTGAGAATAGGATTTTTTCTGAGCTCACAACACAAATCTGTCACCACTGAGCCCTTGAGCAAGGCACATACTTTAAGCAGAGTATTGTAGCTCATTTTTGATGGGAAAGTGCTTGGTAAACAACATGTAACCAATAATCACATAAGAACGTTAGAACAGCTTGTAACAGCTGTAATTAAAAAGAAACATTTTATGAAAGTATGCACCCTAGAGTATGATAATTGCATGATTATATAACAACAGGTGAAAATTAATGAATCTCCTTTTATTGATGGTCATTTCCACTGGCTCAGCAGAGACACAATAGATTTGTCTTGGCCTGGTTTCCTGAAAATTTCAACTGGTTCATTTTCTGAACTATGTGAGCTTTACTAAGTTGGGCACGTAATCTGGATACTTTCATTTGGATACAATAAGGGCTGGCTTAATAGTAACTGCGTATTAGAACATTGTGTGTTGCTGTAATTTAGCACAAATATTTCTGCTTTGTGTTTTGCTGAGTTGTTGAAAGTTTGGTTCCACATCCTTCAGGTAGATTTGCACAACATATTAATATGCAGCCTGTTCTTATGCGGCAGTTTATGAGAACATGAGGTCTGGTGAAGTAGGTAAGCAATTAACAGTTCACAAAACACTTTTGTTACACTATCATGTTTGTATAAAAGTGTTCAGCAATCAGGCCATATAAAAGTATATACTTTTAGTATATACTACTAGTATATACTATGAATAATTGCAAATTAAACAGACAGTACTGCAGCGCTTCACAATGTTAATAGTTGAGTTTGACAATATGTGAAACTATTAGAGATTACACTTCATTTTAAAAGTGCAGTTCTGTTCATTTTATCAGTGGAATGGAAGAGCTAGACAGAAGATATAGTGCGAATTTTGTAACAATTGTAGCAGATGCATCTCATTCAGAGCCAAACTCATGCAAAACCCTTTCTAAGAGATAGAGAGCAGCTGCCTCTCAGACATGTGCTTTCTCTGAGGAATAGGATTTTCCATCAAACAAACATTCTCTCAAAGGGGCCCTCTTTTAGGAAAGAATACCTCTTCAAAATTAGGGAAAAAACTCTGAGGCTATGTTGGCCCAATAAACTCCAATCTGATTAAGGCAGAGACCGAAGTTTGGAGTTGTTGTTACTATTTGAATGCCATGCCAAAATATGTTTCTTGCAATTCCAAGCCGCACATCAGGGCCACAGTGTTAGCGTTAGTAGACCATCAGGTTTCTTTGGCAGTGACGGGTTTCAGAGGCACTTTTAGCAGTCATGATTTTAATTTTAATTTAAATGATACAGTTGAGACAAAATAGTCTGTAGGTTGCTGAAGGTCTGTAAGGAGTTTAGGTCCAGTGTTTCTAACCTTTCCTGGCTCTCAGTTGAACCTTTCTTAGATATCCATATTACCACAAACAGTTGTCTTAAGGATCTGTCTGTGAGAACCATTCTTCAAGGCTTTGTGGAGTGGAGAGTTGTCTGAGACACTCCAGCTAACCGCTGGCGAACCTCAGGGTTCGGTGCTTAGCCCTCTCCTTTTCTCGTTCTGTAACATCTTTGTGCCCTGTTATAAAGTCTCATGACTTTATTTCTGCTGTGCAGATGATACACAGTCATTCCAGTCCAACAACTCAGCATATATCTCAATGACTTTATGACATTTTGTACTGGATGAAGGAACGCCACCTCTATCTCAACCGTACTGAGGTAAACAACACTACAGCTAGCCAGGAATCTTGTTATCGTATTTGACATCCAGCTGAACTTTACAAACCGCATCTTAGCATGCATATCCATGCTTCATAATATTAGAAAAATTAGAGCCTTCTTATCTCATTATGCTGGTCCATGCACTTTTGTAGCCATTCATATTACATTTAAATATATGTTGGTTTATGTTTTTCACTTACCCTTCCGGTCTAGCTTTAATTAAATACATTCATCCAAAAAGATGATTTTGCAATGTTTAGGCATTTTTATTTTCAGACATTTCATTGATAAGTTACAAAACAAAAAGAAAGCAGCATCTGGAAAACATTGCATAATTTGTATCTATTTTATACAATAAAAATGTACAAAAATAAATAGCTTTACAATGAAGAAGTAACAAAGTACAGTCCTTCACTGAAGGGATAATATGTTTTGCTGCATTTTAATATGACTAATATATGAAATGTACACAACTGGACATTCATATACAATCATTTTAAAGGAGCATTACCTATTTGTCAGTTTAGTTTTATGCTGTACTGTTTTTTTTAGTTTTTTTCTCAATAACGTTCAACTACACAGCTCTTTCAAAATCTCAGCAGACATCTACTCATGAAGCATGAAAACACTGGAAGGTCTGATGTTTCCAAACCTCCACATTTTCATTCACGTAGCAATTCACAACAATTTGCTATGTGCACTTTTGAAATTAAACAGTGTTTAATACAAATAACAGCTATAGTAAATGGTAAATTACATAACCATTGTATAACCCTCTGAATGGACACAAACATTGTTTGTTGAGGAATTTTCAAAAGTAAAATTTTAACTAGATCTAACACTTAATTGTAATTATTAATGTTCCAGGAAATAAATTAGACTCAACCACTGTGTAACTCTGATACAGTTTTCAATATACAAGAAAATAGGATTAATATATTTATATGATCATGCTTTAATCAAGTGTTCTTGCTACACTTCAACTCTGAAAGTGAAAATGACCTCTGATAAATGCAAGCCATAAAAAAAGTAAAAGTCAATAGTTATTGACTCAATCACAAAGTAAATCAATAAAGAATTTATAGCACCTTCATAATGGCTTAGCGAGCACATACAAAATACAAATACATTTTAACTAAATGATTTCTGTCCTTATTTTAAAAAGTCAGCCTGAGATAAATGGAAAAGCCTTGGCTGATTGGTGTGTTTTCTATTTTTCAGAATCATTAAATATGACATTTTGAAAACTAATTTATATGTAATTAGGAGACACAAGTTAGGGAAACAGCATTGCTTGCTGAGGTAGATATCTATTGGATAAAACTTCAATAGTGGTTATTAATATACATGTATATTTGGAAAACCAAAGCCCAAGTGATTAGTTTCCGGCAATATTCATGACCAAGTTCACTCCACACAGCTCAACCATTTCTCCACCTAAAGCTGAATATTTCCTGCTCCAACCTGAAGCACGGTCAAATGATAATCTGTATATTGTTTCACAGGAACGTCTTATCACCTCTGAATAATTTGAAAGCCTGCATGATGTCCTCAACACTCTTGGTAGAAACACTTTTCCGATACTGACTGAGGCATCTTGGCAGTGTCACAATCCTCTGGTTCCACAATCTTCCCAGTGTAATCAATGCAGAGCATCTTACGCTGGCGTTCACCGTGGCCACAAGTTTGTGAGCATGAAGTCCAAGGTCCTATTTGCCACATGGGACATGGCAGGTCTGCGCAGGGCCTGATATCAGAAAGTCTGAGATCTTTATTACAGTGGTTTGAATGGAAGCCAGCATTGTCTTTACATTCCACATTTCTCCTGGACCATCCTGAACCACACGTTTTGGAGCATTCAGACCACTCGCCCGAGACCCATTGTGGCACCCCAAAGGGATGGATCAGTTTGCCAGCCATCTTTTTGTCTTTAGGTTTGCTGAAAGACATGGTTTTAGGAATGTAGAAGGTGTATTTGACCTTCGGTGGGATGGATTCCCCAGCGGTGGAGAGCAGCTGTATTGTGATTGGCTCCTGTAGCTGGCGGAAGCTCTGAAGTCTCTCCAATGTGGTGGACGAGCCACTGTACTTCAGCACAGCCCCAAGCACTGGAATATACTGCTCCACTGTGGAGACCGAGAAGTTGCCATTCAAGATATAATCGCCATTTTCTCTTCGTACAGCCAAGTAATATCCATCGTGTGGTATACTTCCATGGCTCTGCTGTTTGATGTTAATGTTAGTGGCTCCACTTGGAATCGTCACAATGTCCCTATATCCATGGCTAAAAAAAAAAAAAACAGGTGAGATTTAGATTAATGTGGCCAAAATGAACCAACTTTTTCATTAAAAACAGCAGTGAGATATTCTTACACGACTTTATTGAACGAGCCAGATATCATCCTGCAGCTCTGACCGTTCCCTCCACACACGCCGCATTTGTCGAGCTTCTTATTAGAATCGATCTCCAGGTCACAACCAGCTTTGATACATTGGCCTTGCACACAGAAGGATGTGGTATCTGGACCGCATAGGGTTCCATCAATTACCTAAGATTGAGACAATGTAAAAAATTATAATAATTTTGACAGTAAAAGACTGAAAATGCTACGGTAAAAACCTGTTAATTGGTTAGCGGTAAGTTCCCTTAGTCTACATGCTGAAATACTGTCATTAATCTAATGGGACATTTCATGTAATTTTACAGTTAAATACAGTATTTAACTGTAAAATTACATGAACAGATTTTGGAAGTGAAAAATAATTTCATAATTTACAGTGAAAAAAAACATAAACTTACATTCCCAGAATTCTGTGTAACGGCTTACATTTGATTTTTTTAAACTGAAATAACAAAATGTATTAGTTTTTTTTGAACCTGTTGTGTACATTAGGGTTTATATTTTCCTTTTTTTTTTTGTTAAATTCATGTTTATTGCATTATTTTTAGTGTAATGTTACTATGAAGGTGTTTTCTATTTGAGTGTAAAATTATTATTTTTCACAGTAAATGTTCTTCCTGTAGCTTAAACAGTAAAGCACTAACAATGCCAAGGTCATAGGTTTGATTCGCAGGGAAAGCAAGAACTGATAAAATGCAATGCAAGTTGCCTTGGATAAGAGCATCTGCCAAAAGTCTAAATGTAAATTTAAGTGTGGTCACACTATAGATTTGGGGAAAAAAAGTGCAGCTTACTTTAGGTGCAAATACTCTGAATTCACTGCTGCCTCGTGCTCTGCAAAAGAGTTTACATCTATCCCGTAGCGACACTCCAGCGTATTTTGGTATCCACTGCTTCACATTTCCATGCACATCGAAGTGATTGGGATTGTTGTACTTCTCACATTGTTCCTCTCTGAAACTTTTCCCTGGAATAGTAAAGAATTGTTACCTAGTATAATAACACAACATGAAATGACTGACACTGAAGAGAAGAACCCACCTCGGTTATTCTCACAGGTCTGTTTGTTACAGGACTGGTAATTCACTCTCTGGCCCACACAGTATCTTCCACCGTTTTGAGGAGATGGCCGGCCGCACTCTCGGTAGGAGAACATCACTCCGCCTCCGCATGATCTGGAACATGGTTGCCATGGTCCCCACTCGCCCCAGCCTCCATCCACAACCGGCTGAACCAGAAGAACCACACAACCAAATGAATGTCAGACTATTGTGTGTGATCGCACTAATGTCACCCAACCAAACAGCAAAAATAATGACCACTGACATAAACTGTCCATGATAAAGAAAAGAACAAAAAACATTTTACAATTCAAACATATTTTCCTTTCACCTTGAATACATTTGAGTGTATAAATCTTTATCAGGATTTTCAAAAACGTTTTTGTCATTCTACTCACTAATATAGTTCTTTTCACAGGTTTTGCTTTTGCATTCATTTTAAGACATAATATATTTTAATGGTAAAAGTATTCTTTATCACAAATGATTAATTCATAAAAAATTATATCAGGGCAGTTGGATGAGCCTGACTGAATGAATACCTGAATGAATTTTAATTCAGAAATGAAAAAATGAGCTCATTATAAAAGAGGTGTAGAAAAGTCGTATGTATGAATTGCTTTTAATGTACACTGCCATTCAATAGTTTGGGGTCAGAATTAATTTTGAATACTTTATATACTACAATTCAGCAAAGAGACATTAAATTAAAAGTTCCTATAACATTTCTATTTGTAATGTTACAAAAGATTCAAATAAATGCTGTTCTTTTTTAAACTTTCTATTCATCAAAGAATCCTAAAAAAATGTTGGTTTCCACACAAATGTTTAGCAGCACAACTGTTTTTGATATTGATAATAATAAGAAATGTGTAATGAGCAGCAAATCAACATATTAAAATGATTTCTGAAGGATTCTGTTTGACCCTTTTATTTTTATTTTATTTTTAATCTTCTGTGTTCCTAGTACTGATAAAATGATTAAATGAAAGGCTAAAAATCCTATTTATGTTACTCAAGAGTATCTTCAAATACCTTAGGCCTCATGACTTCATCTGAGGACATGCATACACTGTTCAGGCAGGTCCTGTTGGGGCCACAGCTTGTGCCGTCCGCCCAGGGAAGACTCCCGTTCCTGGTTGTGCACACAGACTGCCCTTCTTGCTGGCACCAGAGCTGTCTGCACACCTCACTGGCTGAAGTGTTGGGACAATGTGAAAACTCCTCTCCAAATATCTGTTGGCACTGGCGGTCCAGGCTGTAAGTTATGCCTGGCAGCTCAGTGGGTAAGGCCACTATCGTCTCTGGGGTGTCCAGTAAACAGTCTCCTGTTATTATCCAGAGGAAGAGTTAGAGGGTAGTAAATCATGAAATCAAAGGATTGTGAAACAGTAGGAACATTGGGCTCCTGGAGCTGACATTTAGGGAGACTTGCAGGAATGCACATCTGGGGGAGTGAGCCGCGAGGAGGAACACGAGTGAGCAGAAATGCACGTGGAGAACATGGGCCACTGCCCACTTCAACTGATACAGCAGTTAAAAAGGAAACGTGCGAGACCAATACTAAAGAGACGTGGCCCGGTGAAAAGAAAACATTTGTTACATTCCCTTTTTTATGAGTTGGAGTGAAGTGACAGGAATGCATTCTCTCTGACTCAATGGAAAGGAACTGAAAATTATGAATCTACATAATTACAAGCAAAAGGTGACGTAAAAGTGTTTTACTATAAACGAGGGGAACCCCGACGCTCAATGCATAAGTTAAGCTGACTTTTTAAAGGCATTCACAAGAATTTTTTTATAATCATATTATTATTAATAATAATAATAATAATAAATTAAATAAATACATTTTCATGAATTTCATTCTTTTTTTCTTTATTATGATATCAGGACATTTGTATCACTCTGACATTTTTTACTTTATGACCCAAGCTATATCAAAATTAAATTTTTATTCATAAATTAAAAACATGTTCATCATAAAATAAATGTATTCAAGTATATATGCTATTCGCTGTATACAATATATGAAATGCATTTTTCACGTATATTTGAATAGATGAAAAAATGAAAAAAGTGTCACGCCATTGATCTAGTTAAAATTTTGTGCACATACCATGTCCATTGTCGAAAAACTCTGTGACGTACAAAGCACTGCAGGAAGACCAAGGCGAGGTCTTGCTGAACTGAGTGAATACAGGGGCCATGATATGGTGCTCGCCTAGATGTCCAAAAAGCTGCTCACAGTTCTTAGTGTCATCGTGCGGCATACTCAAAACATGGCCTGAAAGAAGAACAAAAACGCATTATTGAAGGTCCAATAAATTTAACAATTGCTTAGTGTTTACCAGAGGACATCCACACCAAGCTCATGGGCAGTCGTGTAAGCGGCCTGAAGGCCATTGTCTTCAATAACAGAACAGCTCCTTTTGGTGTCACACATGGTTCCAACATCAGCTACACCCAATGTGTCACAACTCTGATGTCCACAGATGTCCTGAAAGGCAGTTTGGGATAAAAATAAATGTAATTCTTATTGCTGTTCCAGGTCTCTGCTTATTAGTAAGAGCGAAAAACATATTTGCCAGTGTTTCCATCATAAAACCAAGCAAATAAATAGTTTTGGCAGACAGCAGACCTATGAAGTGAGAAAATGTAACTATGTGGCGTCTGAAAATGTATCTCAAAAACATGACTGGAGTCTTTTCCATCCTTTGCCCAGTGATCCGAGATGGAGACAAATGTTTCCAAAACAGAAGACCACAAAACACACATGATTCAAGGCACATCTGGCCTTGGCACAATCTGAGAGCCGGTCTCACATGTGTTCACCTTTCAGAGAAGCTAGTCGGTCTGCTCCTATTTTCAGCCTCGTTTTCGGTTTCAATATGCCATAACGTCTGCTCTAGAAATGAGCAATGCACCATACACTTTTTGACACACTTTTCAAAACACTCTTTGACAAGTCAATCTCATATTTAAAGGAATAGTTCCCCCAAAAATGAAAGTTCTGTCATTAAAGTGATCATTTTATCATGAATTGAGTGGTTTAGTAAACATTTTCTGAAAGGACACGATCGCTTTATATGATGAACAGATTTAATTTAGGCTTGTATTCACATATAAAGCGATCGTGTCCTTTCAGAAACTAAACCACTCAATTCATATGGATAAGTTGTACGATCTCTTTATGAACGATTTGAAGCGTCAAAGTGGTAGTTGCCTTGAGTTGCAATGGAGGGACAGAAATCTGATAATGAAGATGAAGATGAACAAAAGTCTTACTGGTTTGGAACGACATGAGGGTGAGTAATTAATGACGGAACTTTCATTTTTGGGTGAACTAACCCTTTAAATCTTTATGTTTATTTTAATTATGATTATTTTAACAATCTTTTGTAAAGAAGTACACTTATTTTGATGTTTTGACTAACATGTTAAAGCACATGTAAAGTTATCATTTTAACTGTAGTTGTATATTGTTCGATTGCATTGAAAGTTAAAATATTTTTATAATAAATTGCAACTTCATCATTAAAAAAGTATGCTTAAGTGTACTTCTTTTAACAAGGGACGGCTATTCTGAATTCAGCTACAGTCAAGAATCTCACTTCATTATTATCCCATAAAATACATAATAAATCACTGCTCACCTCTCTAGTAAAAAGTATGGCTGTATCGTAGTGCTCTGGATGCCTGTGGCTGGGCGGGTTGAAGAGCTGTTGCCAGGCACAGAAGTTACGCAGGGCGACGCCTCCATTACTAGAGACTGACGGTCCAACCTCTTCATCCTCCACGATCAGCATCTTCACAAGCACTATGTTGATGGAGTTCTTAATGCTGGGATGTTTGTAAATCTGAGCAGCCATTGACATCAAGGTCAGCATGTAGTGCTAAAGAGAGAAAACCAACAGATTGCTATTCGCCAACTGTGCAGCAGAATGTTAAAGGTGCAGTAAGCGATTTCTGAAAAACACTGTTGAAAGTAGATCTAACCGAGCACCACAACAAATTTGTAGCCAATCAGCAGTAGGGGGCGTGTCCACTCATGATAGGGGAGAAGAGAGAGTGAGCAAAGACTGTAGAAAGAGATTTGGCTGAGAGGCATTACAAAAGAGAAAAGGTCAGAGGAATATCAATGGAAAAAGAAGGGTTATGACTTGGCAAGAGCTTTAGGACCCGTGTTAATATTAGAAAAGGTTTCCAGCACTGGAGAGACCGAAGCGGGAAGGCCTGAAAACAGACATGAGTCACATTGGTTTTGAGTGTGTGCTGCTGGCTACTAACAATCATCTCTTGCTTGTATATACTCTTGTGTACTGTATGTTCGTTCGTCATCTTCGATTTATTTTTCAGGAAGCTTTATTAAGCTTGCCTTCTGCTATGATATAGGGACATCCACTCTTGCAATGAGTGTTCATGCATTTTTGGGGGCGGAGCAATGAAGGGAGGGATGTGTTTGTTTGGGTTGATTTCAAATATCAACAGCGTTCAACAAAGATTATCAGAAATCGCTTACTGCACCTTTAAATGTAAAAGCAAGACATCATTGGCAGGACAGTTCAGAACTGCTGGAATGGAATGGCTTTTACTCTGCATATTTTTCCAAGTTATTGTGGACAATAAAATATCCAGCTTTTTCAGATGCAGTACACTGCAATAGACAATGCATAAAAAAAAAAGTTAATATCTTTATAATGGAGACAGGATTATTGATTACTTTTAGCAGGCATGTCAAAATGTGTACCTGTACTGATTGCCCATTTACAGTATATAATACATCATTCAATATTCTTTAAATGGGAATAATTATTAGCCGACAGAGATTATTCTGGAGATTTTTTTTTTCCTGTTTACTCTCCACATAAATATGTGGTTTGCTTGTTGGAAAGCCCTGACGTCAACAGTAGAAGCAGCTGGTCTTCCATGGATTTCTTTATGAGGAATGTGCAAATTTGGATCCCAATATCAACATCTGGATTGCTATCTGCCTCATGATCCTGACCAAGACAGTGCATTTTTTTCACTCTCTAGTCTTTTCCAATCATTTGTTTTCGATGACTCAGTGAAGGAAAATTTCAGGGGGTGGTGGATCATAAGTGGGTGTAAAGATCAGTACAGTACAGTTTGTATGAACCATGACTCATTCTTGTACAACTTTAGTCTGATATATGCATTTTGAGATGTCCCTCAGGGTACACTAAATAGCTCTTACTGTTAAAGGTCTTATCCTTCTTTCGATATTAGAACAAGTATGTGACTTCAATGGGTGGGGTAGCCTATAATATGAAATAGTATTTGTAAACCTAAGATGGTTTACAAGATGGACTCGCGGCATAGTCTGTCTTGTCTGTTGACTGGTTTTAGCAGGGTTTGGGGCAAATTTAAATTAGTTAGACTGGAAGACCAGCTTTCTGACCTGATAAACCAGCTTGGCCATGCTGGGAGACCATCCTAAAAAAACAGCTAAGACAATCTTAAGTCAAAACTTAAGCTGTTTTTTTAGCAAGCTTTTATTAAAGGTACAAATTAAAAAATCTTAATCATATTGTAGGCCTATGTAAACACTTATTAGCTGGTGCAAGCTGGTAGACCATAGACCAGCAAACCCAAGGGCATGCCATCTGAAAGTGGTCAGGCTGGTTTTGGAAGATTATAGCTGGTCAACCAGAAAATGCATCATCTTGCACCAGCTATTAAACATCTTAGACCAGCTACCATATTCTGAAACAGATTTTTCAGCTGTCAAAATGGTTAAAACTAAACATATCTTTATTTACATGTGTGGGCCCATACCTTGATCTCATCTCCATAGAAATGTGTCAGGGAAGCGTCACCGACCACCAAAGTCTCAATAAACCTGGGCGTGGACACAAAGCGCGTGCGCCTAGACGGCATCTGGATCATCGACTTTTGATGCTCATCTCTGATTTCTGACAGCTGTTTAGAGACCTGCGGGGACTTTGTAAAACGTCTTCTTTTAATGACATGCAGCTGCTCGGTTAACTTTCCATATGTTCCCAAGCCGAAAAGTTTAGGCTCGACTGTATATTCTTTACCATCTGTAATGAATGATCCTAAAATCCCACGACATAAACTGACAGAAACAATAGAGTCCTCATTGGAGTCAACAGCGCCGGTGTAAAAACAACCTTTTAATAAATCTGCTCCAGTCTCTTCAGTTTGATTCAAGGACTTATAAAAATCTGTCGGGTTGCTGGTTGACTCAAGTCTTTCTTGTGGTTTGACTTTGATGCGATATATCTTCAGTGCTGGCGATATAAATGTGCTGTCCGGTGTCAAATTAAGTGTGAAATTCCTGCCGAAAGCCGTGAGTCTGAAGCTGAGTTGTTCTTCACTCCTCTTTGCCACTCGTCCACCGGTCCTTCCAGTCAGCCGTACAGGTATAATCTCCTCAGTCTCAAACGAGTGAGCAGATGTTTCAGCACAGAGGCAAACAATTAATGTAGATATGATTAAACACGACCACATTTTCAAAAAATGGCGCTGTTTCAAAAAGAAAACAATACATATAACGAATTGATTACTTAATCGAATTGACTATAGCCTCATGATACACTTTCAGAGACTGAATCATTGGTCTATTCCTTGTCTGAAAAATGTTAATATCCTAAACGTTTAAAATTACTATCCAGCACATGCCTTCATTAGCTTAAATCTATTTTGAAACTGAATAATTAATTATTTAATGCAATGTCACTAGGTAGGCTATTGAAATTGAATTTAAAAGAAATCGAAGCCAAGTTCGTGAGCTCCAGGACTGTCTCACGGATTGAGGCGCTGGTATTTATACTTTCTGAGAAATGAGAGGTTTATTTTTGATATCCAGCGCTGCTTCAGTCTCTCCTCCCACTGTGCCCTCATGAAAAACCTCTGGATCGGGTTTGCCCAATGAAAACTGAGAAGCACGCCCCGTCCTAAATAGCAACAGTTTGTAAACTGAGTAGTTAATATTATGTATTATGTGTAACTAGTGTATTTCTAGTTTTCGTGTGCTATTAATATGTTCCAGCAAAACGTCAAATAGGCCTATTTCATTTATTTGCGACATTTTAATACTTGGTAAAGTGCTAAATAATATAGGCATACAGCAGATTTATGTAAAAAAATACTTAACAAGTGCTTATTGATACATGATCACCATTGTGCTGCTTTGAGCAATCTGGAAATCTGCTCAAGACGGGCTATACAATGTAGTAGCCTAGGATGTATTCAGATTGTTTAAAAGCATCAGCTACATCATTATTTTAGAAATGTTCGTCAGTGTAGCTGACTCAATGTAGCCTATGCAGAATGGGGACATATGTTCAGTCCCCACAAGGTGGCAGTAAGACGTTGTATATGGATGTGCACAGACGCACACAATCGCTTTATTCATGTTTCGTTCTGATTCGCACTAGTCTGAAACAGTTGAGATATCCTGTGACTCAGACACCAGAGGGCGACGATGCTTTAAATGAGGTAGAAATAAGTTTAAAGACTAGCCTACATTCACGATAGGCTACTTGAACTATTAGTAGCCTAGCCTACATATGTAGATATTACCTAATGTAGGGCTATTTAAATCTTTTAAAGATAATTATGTATTATTGTAGTCCCTTAACTGTTCCTCATTGCATCAGTGTACCTAATGTACTTATTAAGATTAATATTTTGCAAACAATTTTGTTCCATTATCTGTATTGTCTTAGGTTGCAATAAAACATTTGCATTCCAACTGCATTTATTGGCATTGAACTCCACCAAGGTTACAGTAAACAACCTTTTTATGAGTATTTTTCATAACTATGTATGATTCACAACCAGTTTTTATGCATACCAATCGACATTGGAAATAAAATAAAATAAAATAAAATAAAATAAAATAAAATAAAATAAAATAAAATAAAATAAAATAAAAATAAAATGGTTCTGGCATAAAGAGAACTCAATTCTCTATAAGCCCAAAGCAAGATTATACAGAATCTGTATGGCATTTAGGTCAGCACTGAGGGTCACAAACGCCAGAAAGGGTTCTGATGTACATGCTCAAATCAGCAAACCGATGGAGTTTTTCCAATAACTAGACAGGCTAGTCCATATCGCTATATCAAATGTGACTTGTCCCACTATGGGCAAGGGCAAAGAAGCTGCAATGTTCTACATGTGGTTCATTTGGCAGTTCATGCAAGAGTTCACAGTTGGTGTCATAATGGACAGTCATCTAATGTTTGTGCTGCTTCCAAAGAGCTTTCAAAGCCCTGTCATGACCACATGTGTGGAGTTCAGCTGATGAGGGGAGGGGTTGATGGTGGAAATTTGAAGGACTTTGCTACAGCATCCAGCAGCAGTACACAAACTTGCAGAGCCCGAAGTTACAAATATAAAAATGTGCACATTTTGGATTCAATCAATGATGGATGTGAATGATACAAAGGTAGCACCACTTCAGGGAATCCAATCCTTGATGGCTAAAACGAGGAAAGACTGAATAGGTGTTAACACTGCACATATGTTTGAATGCCATAGCCTACTAATTATTAATACCATGAATACATGGGTAATTATTTGTTTATGTTTATTTATTTTTTTGTTTATGTTTATTTCATTCATGGATATTTTCCAACAGAACTTACTTCATCATCCTCATATATATAGTTTATAAAACCATGATGAAAAGGAGGCAGGGTGAAGAATATCTTATATTTCTTATTATATCTTATAATTATTATCCTTGCATTTGTTTAGAGGTGTAATGTGTATGAATAAAAATGTTAATGACCTACATTTGTATTAATTCTTACTGTAAAATGGTAATAAAAATAGTAGCCTAGGCTAACAACTTTATCCATTCAACTTCATGATTAGGCTAATATGTTGTTCGTGAATATGATATTCGTGAATGAAGCTTCTTCTTATACGTATAATTTGAACTATAGCCTACAGTATCATAATAGGCCGTTCTAAATGCACTATAAAAATACTTCTTTCCAAAATATTACTCTTAAAAAAACTCTTGAATACACGTAGGCTATTAAAATTAAACGGATATTAAACAGACACTTTCTAAACGCGTAGTGTTTACCCTTAGTTCACAGTTCTTTCAGGGATTCGGTTCCATTGAAGTCTTGTTCGAATCTTTGTTCATTGACTTCATTAATTATTAAACTTGCTCTCATGGCTGCCAATAACTCATAAAGTAGCCTAAAATAATCCAAATGATTAGGATTATGTGTTTTAATGCTTTCATTACACCTTCTCTCATTAATAATAGGCACATTTGCATTTCATTGCATTTATTTTAATATTTTTATTCTATTTTTAGTATTTTTTAACTAAAAAGTTAAAAATTAGGAGTAATTCAAAATAATTTATCCAAAAACATAAAAATAATTGCCCGTTCACACAGTTCCCTCAAAGTCATTTGCCAAGTAGCCTATTTTCACACCTTTACAAATGACAGGCATTTCTAATAGAGTGGGAGGTAACCTCTGAAGCGCGCCTGGCTTGATGCTCATATTTAGAGAGCCAGAGGTGTCTGCGGTGTTCAACATGAACCATGGGCTCTCATCTGAACCTCCCAAAAACTTATATTACAGTCTGCAATGTTTACATATGACGCAAAAGAATAAAACAGAGAGAGCCGGTTTCACAGAGAGAAACACCATGGCGATGGATGGCGATTGTGGCAATGCTTAATTCTTATGACGGATGTACAGAACCGTGATCGAGAGCATCACGGTGTGATTTACACTTTGAGGGATATATAATCACCAACAACAACGATGTCGGTTTTCCCTGTTGTTTTGTTTTGTCACTTGCTTTTTTTAACGAAA